>NW_025780660.1:0-86548 GCF_021130785.1 Homalodisca vitripennis | reverse complement strand
GGCATCTTTCTATGCTATCAACTAAAACATGATCATACAGTGGCTGATAATTTCAATCATTAACTTTAAATGTACGTGTTCCTAATACTAAAGTACAATAACTATTGTTATGAAAACGTCTTCCAAATAAAGATCTAAAAAAGAAGTCTAAAAGGAGAGAATACTATTGACTTATACTATACTATATATTTTGTAGTGTACGTGTCTCTGATACCAAAACGATGTAAATAGTTCATTTTAGCTTCTTCGTCGCCAACTATTTTTGGATTTCATCGGACAAACATGACTCCATATTCCAGGTATCAAGCCTGTGGCAGCGTCAGATTCCAGGTGCTGCACTAAGAGGAAGGTGAATTGAAGTTAAACTCAACATTTCAACATTCACGTTGAATCATCAGCCCTTCTCACCATAGCTAGGTTATGTGTAAACTGGAACTACCGATAGTTAAACTATAATTTATTTCAGAGTAACATCCCTTTAAATAACAAGTCCGTAAGTCTTAAGAGAACAGCTTTTTCAGATGATTTAAGAAAACTATGCTTTTAATTGATTAATATTTTGATATTTTTAATTACAATAATAATACATATTGTCAATAAATGTTCTATGGATAATAGGATTTTTTATATATGCTATTGTTATCTATATATATATATATATATATATATATATATATATATATATATAAAAATATATCTATATATATAAAAATGAATGTTTGTATGTTTGTCCTTTATGGAATCGTGAACTATTGGACCGATCATGATGAAAATTTGTACGTATATGTATTTTTCCACGGAGAAGGTTTTATAAGCTATGCCCATCCCTTTCCCGATTCAGGATTCCGCCCCACTGGTTACAGAAATACCCATAAGAAATGCATTGCAGCAAACATATGTTAACGTCTTTTCAAATTTTTAATCAGCTGTTCTTTGTAAACATATATTACACTTATAGTTTTAAAGCATAGAGTAAGCTTAAGAGAAACGACAAATTTTGTTTAAACTGTTTTTGCAATCACTGGTTAAACATAGACTTTACTATCCAGATAATACAATTCAAATTTGACGTAAAAATTCACCTTTAACTGCAATATTTATTTAATATAAACCATGCTCATGCTTGATCAGAAGAGTAATGCAGATATCATAATTACTATCTTACGTTGGCTACAAATATAAAGAATGTTATAAAATCAACCTTAGTTGTTTTTTTTTGACAGAAGTATGGTTCTCAAAACTCCGTGTGTACATATTCTCTCGATCGAGACAACAAAGCAAGCTCAATCGTGGCATCGGAGATATAAGTAATTTAATCTCAAATTTATTATAGTAAAAAAAAAATTTACTAAGTAATATAAGGACTTCGGTTCTTAAGATTTGCGTGCGAAGCCGTGGGTAACAGCTAGATAGAGGCAGGAATATGGTACATACCTTCATAATACGCCCAAGAGGCTCACGATGGAACGACTATCAATTATCTCAGCAATGTTTAGAATGTGATAGAAAAAGAATAAGTGAATATAGTGTACTGTTTTCAACGGGAAATTGCGTGCGAAGCCGCGGGCAACTTTTGCAAAAAATTATTGAAATGCGCAGCAAAGCGCGCCGGGCCCGCTATATATATATATATAAATGAATGTTTGTGTGTTTGTCCTTTATGGAATCGTAAACTATATGACCGATCATTATGAAAATTAATATGTATATGTATTTTTCCACGGAGAAGGTTTAGCCTATAAGCTATGCCCATTGATGTAAGTCGCCACCAGGCAGAGCTGCAAAAGATACAAGTTTTTAAAGCTCCTGCACATTATAAACTGCAATTACGAGACAGTAACGTATAATAGCCAACGTATATAGGCCACACTGTTTGAAGGCGCTAAGTTATTATGTATATTTGTCCTTAATATAAATTTCTGGCTAAACTTAAAGCTTGAGTGTTAGACCACTTTAGAATAAAGTACCTACATATACGTGTACAATGAATATAAAGATACACTTTTTACAGATTTTGTTGACCGTGGCAACAAGGCAAACTCTAAATCGGCGTTGGAAATTCACTTGAACCAGAAATGCTCATGCACGGGCCAAGCTCACGAAAAGCGTGCGAAGCCGCGGGAACCAGCTAGTATGTCATAAAATAACACTAGGACGCGCAAGAATGAGAGATGAAATTGATGAAGTCCAATTTTTTATCACACCAAAAGGAAGATATTATATGATACACTTGTAGTAACATATAATATGGCCAATGGTTAAATCGTATTATCATTTCAAACCATTCATAATCAATTAGAAATTTTAAACAAAGAAGACTTTGTAAATAAAAGCAAACTAACTTATTCTCCTATTCAAATAGGATTTTAAACAAATATATTTTATGTATATTTTGTTTATGAAAACATCTCGTTTAATATTTTAGAATAAGACTTAGATTAGGCTATCATCTCGTCTTCATAAAGCTTCTCGCACACAAGATTCATGTGTTTCTGCTGTTTGTTTCTAGACTTTCATACAATCTATATATTTTTTATATAAATCTATCTATAAATATAAAAGAAAGTCGTGTTAGTTACACTATTTATAACTCAAGAACGGCTGAACCGATTTGGCTGAAAATTGGTAGGGAGGTAGCTAAGGACTGGGAGAAGAACATAGGATTTTTATCCCGTTCCGATTCAGGATTCCGCCCCACTGGTCTGTAAAAGTTACGGAAATACCCGTAAGAAATGCATTGCAGCAAACATATGTTATTAAGTGAAAGAGCCTGTTCAAATTTAATCAGCTGTTCTTTGTAAACATATATAATGCGACAAAAGAAATATATGTTTACATAATTTAAAGTTGGTTCTCAGAAACTCCGTGCGTACACATTCTCTCGATCGAGACAACAAAGCAAGCTCAATCATGGCATCGGAGATATAACTAATTCGATCCAGAAAGTGATACACGCGCAAAGCCTAAAATAAAAACCATACGCAATTTCGCTTAACATCTGAAGCTCATAATCATTAGACTGTAAATAATATGTACCTACAATATGCCTATTTTTTGTTTCAAAATTACATTGAGCGCCATCATTTATTACATCGTAATGTGCGCTAATGAATTCGACTGTTGGACTCCTGTCCACGCTGGGCTAATATAGATAAATTATATACAAAAATCGTAGAATATTGGAGAAAAATTCCAGTTATTTCACAGGTGCATATTGATACTGTTTTAAAATTTAAATCTTTAACATGAGCTTGGAGTATCTTTCAGTGACTACCATTTATCTCAGAAGAGTAATAACAACGATCAAAAGAAATATGCCTCCTATGTCCCAATTTTTCTGTAGGAAATCGCGTGCGAAGCCGTGGGTAACTGCTAGTATATATATAAAAGAAAGTCGTGTTAGTTACACTATTTATAAGTCAAGAACGGCTGATCCGATTTGGCTGAAAATTGGTAGGGAGGTAGCTAAGAACTGGGAGAAACACATAGGATACTTTTTATCCCGTTCCCGATTCAGGATTCCGCCCCACAGGTCTCTAAAAGTTACGGAAATACCCGTAATAAATGCATTACAGCAAACATATGTTATTAAGTGAAAGGGCCTGTTCAAATTGAATCAGCTGTTCTTTGTAAACATATATAATGCAACAAAAGAAACATATGTTTATATCATTTAAGTACCATTTTAAATTTCTTTACATTTATAGTTTTAAAGCATAGAGTAAGCTTAAGAGAAACAGCAAATTTTGTTTCAACTGTTTCTGCAATCACTGTTAAGCATATACTTTACTATCCAGATAATACAAATCAAATTTTAATTTTTTACAATTCAAAGCAGTTATCTGTGCATCTCCAAGTCAGATACGTACATTATTTGCTATCATCATTTCGACATGCTTTCCATCGAACCCATCTAACCTGTGGCACAAATACAAGGATAATATGGCAGAAGATATTTTACATCAAATTCGTGTCAGTTCAATAAATTACGATCTTGAAATGAATGAGGAGATACATAATCGGGCCTTGCTCTTGATCGAAGACATGAGTTATCTCATGTGTGATAGTTTATTAGTCAGGTTAGGAATGCCAGCGCTAAATCGTAAAATGAATGACGCATTTAATCGAGAATTGGAAAGGGAACGTGAATATGATCACCAGGAATTAGATTTAGTAGTTCAAACAAATGTGCCCCTGATGAACCCCTAACAAAAGGAAGTTTATGATACATTAATGAAGGCAATTGATGATGGAAACGGTGGTTTATATTTACATGGTGGAACTGGTAAGACATTCCTCATGTCAGTAGTTTTAGCCACTGTTCGTGCAAGATCCAACATTGCAGTTTCAGTTGCTTCTTCTGGAATAGCAGCCACATTGCTAGAAGGATGTCGTACGGCACATTCTGCATTAAAATTGCCGTTAAATCTTCAATATATTGAAGAACCAACGTGCAACATTACAAAGCGCTCCGCTATGGCGAAAGTTTTATCAGAATCGAAGATCATCATCTGGGACGAATGCACAATAGCGCATAAACGTGCATTGGAAGCAGTTAACCTAACATTGCAAAATCTACGTAATGACTCAAAATGTTTTGGAGGCGCAACTATTTTACTGTCTGGCGATTTCCGCCAAGCATTGCCAGTAATTCCCAGATCGACTGCTGCCGACAGAATAAACGCTTGCCTCAAATCATCGCATCTATGGCGCTATGTTAGGAAACTTCAGCTGACAACAAACATGAGAGTTGCATTGCTGAACGATACATCTGCTGAAGATTTCTCTGAGTAATTGTTGACTATCGGTAATGGTCGAGTACCTGTCGACGAATCGAGCGGATTGATTTCATTTCCTCGGAATATCTGTAACTTTGTCTCATCGAAAGACGAACTCATCAACAAAGTATTCCCAAACATCATTACTAACCTCAAAAATAATGAATGGTTGAGTGAGCGAGCAATTTTGGCAGCTAAGAATAAAGATGTAGATGACTTAAACTACATAATTCAGAATGAGATCATTGGTACACTGCATTCTTTCAAATCTGTTGACTGTGTAACAAATGAAGATGATGCCACCAACTATCCAATTGAATGTTTAAACTCCTTGGATGTACCTGGCACAATTTACAACTAAATATTGGTTCTGTAGTAATCATGCTTCGAAACTTATACCAACCAAAACTGTGCAACGGAACAAGTTTGGTGGTAAGTAAATTGATGAACAATTTGATTTACACCACAATACTCAAAGGTGAGGAAATTCTCATTCCGAGGATCCCGATGATCCCACCCGACATGCCATTTGAGTTTAAACGGTTTCAATTTCCGATCCGTCATGACTGTAAATAAAGTCACAAGGCCAATCGTTGAAAGTTTGTGGTCTTAATTTCAAACATCCATGTTTTTCTTATGGCCAATTAAATGTGGCATGTCCACGGGTCGGAAGACCATCCGCGTTATTTGTTTTCGCGCCTAATAAAAAAACAAAAAATGTAGTTTATCACAAGGTGCTACAACAAATGGCAAATAAAGAATCATTGAATAATTATATTTTTTTATTTACAATTATCCTAATTTAAAAAGTAAAAAATGTGATCATGTGATATTGCCTTTAAGGCGGGACAAAGTTCGCCGGGTCAGCTAGTATTATATAAATTGTATGAAAAGTCGTGTTAGTTACACTATTTATAAGTCAAGAACGGCTGATCCGATTTGGTTGAAAATTGGTAGGGAGGTAGCTAAGAACTGGGAGAAGGACATAGGATACGTTTTATCCCGTTCCCGATTCAGGATTCCGCCCCACTGGTCTCTAAAAGTTACAGAAATATCCGTAAGAAATGCATTGCAGCAAACATATGTTATTAAGTGGAAGAGCCTTTTCAAATTTAATCAGCTGTTCTTTGTAAACATATATAATGCGACAAAAGAAATATATGTTTATATCATTTAATTACTATTTTAAATTTCTTTACACTTATAGTTTGAAAGCATAGAGTAAGCTTAAGAGAAACAGCAAATTTTGTTTCAACTGTTTCTGCAATCACTGTTAATCATATACTTTACTATCCAGATAATACAATTCAAATTAGACGTAAAAATTCACCTTTAACTGCAATATTTATATAATATAAACCATGCTCGTGCTTGATCAGAAGAGCAATGCAGATATCAAAATTACTGTCTTACGTTGGCTACAAATATAAAGAATGTTATAAAACCAACCTTAGTTGTTTTGTTTTTTTTGACGTGACAACGTCTTAAATTAGGTTGCGGCTCGGAGTCACTCATGAAAAAGTGTAACGCCCGGTAACGTTGCGATGCCCGTCCAGTGGGTCCGCCGCACGGGATCCGCACGGGATAAAGCAGATAACTGTGGGTCCGCCGCACGGGATAAAGCAGATAACTATGTTTATTCGTGAAAATGTGGAGTGCTTAGATTCGTCATTTACAACAACTACAACAATAAAGGTAAATAATTGCACACTGATATTTCATTATCGTAAACTATGATTGATTGATTAATTGTTAGATTGACACAAAGGTTGAGAAACTGAGTTTATAGGTTATGTCATACTATTGACAAATGTTGATAGTTTTAAGTAAATTATTAGTTTAAATCACTCTGCAATCAATCGTAATTCAGTCGATTGAGAAGAAACAGCGCGTATTGCTAGTCAAACATTTAAAATAACAAATTATAACCTCTAACCTGTCATAACAGTGCGACCAAACAAACGAACTAAACCGACCAATCACCACGCGCGGAGTTAGAATTTAACTGTGTTTAGCAAGAATTTCAAATTCCAATTTTAGTAAATGTTTTATTCAACTTTACCATTTACAATAACAAATTTTAATTAATTTCAAATTATGTACAATGTTTTAGTAAACAAAATATATTTCTATAGTTAAAATTTGTGCAATTCTTATTTTCATTCAATTCCTTGTTCCTATTGTGCAATTTAATAATATTCATATCAATAAATATTCTACCGAGAAAAAGACGTTGTCACGTAAAATCTTCGCCCGTAAAACCGACTTTACAGGCAACCATAATTTTTTTTACAGAAGTATGGTTCTCAAAACTCCGTGTGTACATATTCTCTCAATCGAGACAACAAAGCAAGCTCAATCATGGCATCGGAGATATAACTAATTTGATCCAGAAGTGATACACGCGCAAAGCCTAAAATAAAAACCATACGCAATTTCGCTTAACATCTGAAGCTCATAATCATTAGACTGTAATAATATGTACCTAAAATATGCCTATTTTCGTTTCAAAATTACATTGAGCGCCATCATTTATTACATTGTATGTGCGCTAATGAATTCCGACTTTTTGACTCCTGTCCACGACGGTCTAATAAAGTTCAATTGTATACAAAAATCATGGAATATTGGAGAAAAATTCCAGTTATTTCACAGGTGCATATTGAGACTGTTTTAAAATTTAAATATTAAATAGATCATGAGCTTGGAGTATCTTTCAGTGACTATCATTCATCTCAGAAGGGTAATAACGACATTCAAAAGAAATATGCCTCCTATGTCCCAATTCTTCTGTAGGAAATCGTGTGCGAAGCCGTGGATATTTGGTTGTAATTGGTATTTTATTGAAAATGAAGAGTTTTCGCTATAAAATACTACGAATTTATTGACGAACTAGCTGTTGCCCGCAGCCAATTGCTTTTTCTAAGTAATATAAGGACTTCGGTTCTTAAGATTTGCGTGCGAAGCCGTGGGTAACAGCTAGTATTATAATATTAACTTTATTTTCATTTCACAACTACAATGTTGGAATATTGAGATAACATTATAGTTTATAACAAAACAGATTTTATACCTTATAAGTATTTTCAGTTCGATGTAATTGTAAACATTAAAAATTCAAACAGTATGTAACACACAAACGTTCATATTCTAAATATTTTGTTAGTAGTACGTTCGGTCTTAATCCTCGGAGTCGTATACTCCCTAAATAAATTCCTAAATACGCCTCTGATTTATAGAAACGGGTTTTAGGTTAAATATATTGCAGAACATAAACGGACACATTCGATTCATGTCGCTTGTGGCCTGTCTTTTAGTCTCTCCTCCCCGTAATTATGTTTTACCTTGTAAGTATTTTCAATTAGATGTAACTATAAACATTAAAAATTCTAATTGTAGCCATCCGGGATTTTAAAAATCTGATTGCTTGTCGGTCTGTTTGTTTGTATACAAATACATTTTTATAAATCTTAAAAAAACGAATTTTAACTTTTTGAAAAATTGGAGTGTGAACATAGACAAAATAGAAAAGGTTTTATTCTGTGGCATTTTGCGATGTAAGTAAATATTTTTACAAGGTCTGGCATCAGAGTTTATAATCAAAGTATTTTTTTCCCTCACATACCGTATATTGTAATATTATTAAATCTTACTTACAAAACATACATTTTCAAATAAAATGTAATAGTTTAATTTCAAATTTGAATGACATTTTAATCAGGCGTTTGACAGGTTAATATAGCAGGCCCTTTGTTATACATGTTGTACTCAACGAACTATACTACTGGAACGCGCACTACCCATAAGCCGCATGTTGTGTTTTCCGGTCGCATACAGCTGTGCGTTGTGGGTGTATCCATGGACTCGCAGGCGCTTAAAGTGGGTAAGAACTCACCAAGTTGTGCGGCGATCAACGGGACGTTATTTGCATTGTTGGCAACTCTTCCTGTTTATTACGTCTGATCTGAGCAACTCAACTAGTTTGTGTTCTTTATATTTGTCAATTTAGTAGTTTGTTATGTCGTTTATTATTCACAGACTCCAAGCTCCAGGGTAGCTTACGCTTTAGAATATTTGTGTGTAAAACAACATCCACAGTTCATAAACTGATTACCAACCGTTGGATTCGTAAGAATAATTGATAATCTTTTTGATTATTTGAGCAGTAGAGATCCATTCGAAAGAGGTTTTAAGGGTCCCATAAAATTAGAAAATAAGGAAAAAGATGACGAGATGTTAAAAAGAGCAGAAAATTATTTGTCCAAACTTAAAATAATTGGAGAACTATCGGTGTTGGACCATGCAAGGGAAACGTTTGCTTTAGGGTTTTTAAGTAATATCAAGGGTTTTTCGTATTTTACAAGACAGATTGTTAGTTTTAGATGATTTAAGTATTTGTTAGCGTATAAGTTTAGTCAAGACCATTTAGAATTATTTTTCTCCTGTGTTAGAAGTAGGGGTGGAAACAATAATAATCCAAATACTAAACAGTTTACTTGGGCAGTAAGACAGCTGATGTTCCGAAATAGTGTCAGAGCTTCTGAGAATGCCAACTGCCTTGAATTTGACCCTAATTCACACCTCGGCCTTCTTGAGTTAGGTCATGATAAGTGTGATTTGGACTTTGTCTTTGGATGATGAAATTGAGAGTGCCATGTATATTTTGGAAAATTATAATAGTTCTAGTTTTAAGGATGAAATGTTATACTATATTTGTGGCATCATTGTAAGACGTATTGAAAACGTATTGAAAAATGTATTAAATGTAACGATTGAAGTTCTGTACTCCATGCCAATGATTCTGATCTTAGAACACATTCACTTTTTATTGATTTTAAATCTAAGGGTAAATTAATTAGATCAAGAGATGATGTATTGAAAATTAAAAAATATTGTTATTTGCTCAAGTTATCTCAAACAAATGCGACCACTTCTGAATTGACATTGAGAGTTTGTAACCAGTTTACTGATAGTGTTTTCAAGGGGCATTTAACTAATGACGAATTCACTGGAAGCCACTAGTTATTTTTAATTAAAGCGGGACTACACTATTTTAAAAAATAATCTCTCATCACATCACAAAACAGACAACTTTTGACATTACAAAAAAAATCCAACTTAGTAATAAGGCAAAAATTGGTCAAAATAATTTTATTTTCTAACACGTAGATTAAGTATGTCATGTTTGTACATTTTATGTAGTTTACTTTGAAATAAAATACTGTCAATAAAAATGTTTTTTTTTATTTTGGGAAATATTTTAATGTATGTAATATTCGTTTCTTTATAAGTAAAATATCAAGTCAAAATCTCAGTTATTTTGATATTGTACAAGAATCTGTTTTTTAACTAAAAATAAAAGTCCACTGTAAAAAGCAGCTACTAACATTTGTAATAATAAATAAATTGTGGTATCTGACAATATTATTAAGTCTAGAAGGCGTTTTAAAGTGATGTTAGATCACTACTATAATGCCTGCCATATGGGTGGAGTGAGTTCTTGGCCATTTCCAGCGCCTGCAGACTCGAACGCAGCCCAAGATTTTGGTTCGGTTCTCCGGCCCAGAGCGTGTTCCATTAGTATAATTCGTTGGTTGTACTAAGCGTAGTTCCAGCAGTGTTAGCCTGTGTGTGTGAGTGTTGGTCCCTCATAATAATCCATGTATGCCTCAGAAACATCATGAATTGCTCTGAACACATTCCAAAAAAACTGTTGTGAACACATTCAATTCATATAGGCTATATTGAAGAGTTAAAGTGAAAAAAACAAGTCTGGCCGTATCTTTCTTTACCAGAGACCGTGCCTTTACCCTGTAACTATTAACAATGTTCAAATCCCTCGATAATAGTATAGATCAGTGGTTCTCAACCTTTTCAACGCTGCGACCCCCTTTTTAGGTTGAGAATTTTGGCGACCCCCTTCTTGTAACATCGTAAAGTAAGCCTTTGTATGCAAAAAGAGCAATAATTAGTTTTAAAAAACATAAAAAAACACTATTCAAAACTATATAAAAAACGTTAGTGAGCACTAATTTCTTAATAACTAATAAACGATCCGGTAATAAATGTAACGAAAGTAATTTTAATCATTTTCAATTCTTCAATATCAAAGCAGGCAAAGACTGTGCGCAGTGTATTTACAGAACTGAAGCGTGGTGTATTTAAAGCCGCGGAGACAGCCTGACATGGAGCTGCGCGCGCAGCCATCGCACGGCACAATTCGTCCTCCGACAAACCACTGTGCCAGTGTGCCAGTCGACTGCCTGACGTCTTGAGAAATAGTGCGTACATTGATCTTCAAATTGAACACTCAAGTTTTAGTATTAATAGTGGATAAGTTTTTAAAAAGAGAAGCTTCATGTAGCAAAAGTAGTTCCGAAGTCTCAAAACCAAAATGCCGAAAGTATGATAATGCATATCTACAATTTGGTTTTACTGAACTTGAAAACAAACCTCAGTGTGTTATTTGTAGTGAAGTTTTATCAGTTGAAAGCATGAAACCTTCAAAAATGAAGCGTCATCTTGAAACTAAGCATTCTGCGCTGAAAAACAAACCAGTCGAGTTTTTCCAGAGAAAACTGCTGTCCCTTCGCAGTCAACAGGTAAATATTAAAAGTCATACTGATGTTAGCAAAAATGCCCTCAAAGCTTCGTACGAGGTAGCACTAAAGATTGCTAAAGTGGGGAAGCCACATACCATTGCTGAGGAATTAATTCTTCCTGCCGCAATCGATATGGTTTCAAATATGATTAATCCTCTGAAGAAGCTGACAAGCTAAAAAAAATCCCACTATCAAATGACACTGTGTCACGACGAATATCAGACATGGTGAAAGATGTTCAGAACCAGCTAAAGATGCAAATAAAAGAAAGCACGTTTTTTTTCGATTCCATGCGACGAATCAACTGACATTGCTAACTGTGCTCAGTTTTTGTGTTTTATTAGGTATGATTGCGGTCACTCTATTAAGGAAAATGTATTATTTTGCAAATCTTTGCCAGACCATGCCACAGGTTAAAGTCTTTTTAAAGTGTTCATTGAGGCAACTGAACCATTTGAAATTGATTGGAACAAATGTGTTTCAATTTGTAGTGATGGTGCAAGAGCCCTTTCGGGTAAAAACAGCGGATTGATTGCCAGGTTGAAAACGTTAATGCCAAATGCAAACTGGGTGCATTGTTTTTTACATAGACAAGCTTTGGCAGCTAAAGGAATGCCGGATGACTTGCGTCAAGTTTTGGCTGAGGCTATAAAAAGTTGTTAACTACGTCAAGAGTCGACCATTACAGAGTAAATTAATTGAAAACTTGTGTGAAGAGGTAGGAGCCCTGCACAAACATTTGCTATTCCACACCGAAGTGAGATGTCTGTCCCGGGGTAACGTGTTGAGTAGGCTGTTTTCATTGAGATCAGAAATGTTGCTTTTTGTAATGGACAGTAAACATGAACTTTCCCATTTTTTCAGCGATGAAAAATGGTTAATAAAGCTTGCTTAATTAGCTGATATTTTTTCTCATCTCAACATTTTGAACTCATCCCTACAAGGACCAGAAACAACTATTTTGTTTGCTCGAGACCGAGTAAATGCATTTGTAAGAAAATTTACTCTTTGGAATACAAGAATAAAAAATGAAGACTTTGAAAATTTCAAACTTACACAAGAATTCAAGGAGTATGTCTCAAGTATTGGTGACACATCCATTGACACATCATCTCTCTCATTACTCATATCATCACACCTTGAAGCCTTGATAAAGCAATTGAATGATTATATTCCTGTTAAAGATACAAGTGGATCTGTGTGGATAACAAAACCATTTTCCGAAAAAGCTGTTCAAAAAGCTGAATTGAATGCTGACCTCCACGATGAACTGATAGATATATCAAGTGATCAGTCATTGAAACTAACTTTTGACGATGTTTGTCCCGACAAGTTTTGGCTAAGTATAAAGAAGGAACACCCAGAATTGACCAAAGTAGCATTGAAGATTTTGATACCTTTTTCTACTTCTTACAATTGTGAAAAAGGATTTTCCACAATGGTGAATTTAAAAACCAAATCAAGAAATCGTTTGGCACTGGAAAATGATATTATTTTGTGTTTGACAAAAATCAACCCAGGCATTCTACAGTTAGTTAATTCAAAGCAAGCTCAAGTTTCTCATTAAGTCATTCTGCTGGACTTTTAAAAAAAAATGTATTTTGTGTAGTGTGCCTTTTTTAGAATAAACAAATTTTGTCTCACAACAATAAGGCCTACGTTACGATACAAGCGGCGCGGCAGGCACCATCATTTTTAGCAGCGATGTTGAGTCATTTAGAGCTCCATTTGTTCCTTTTTGTTAATTATAGTTGTATTTTAAAATAGTATTGATTAATTGTAAATTGATTAAATATACTTATTGTATTTAACAAGCGGACTCTACTCAGTTTCTAAATAAGTACATGTCACTTCATTTGATATTCACCGCTCATATGGTATATATGGCCTGAGTTTTTTAGTTTTTTTTTTTCATTTATCACCTATCTCGCGACCCCCCCCCCCAGACCCGTCCCGCGACCCCCCTGGGGGTCGCGACCCACCGGTTGAGAACCCCTGGTATAGATGATAGCAGTACCTGTGATTTTACTGATACAATCAAATGTATAAAGTGTACTTCGAATTGGATATAGATACATCTAGATGTACTTACAGGCCTTATTGTATCTAGCTTTATACAGACCAACTGTCTATGGATTTAGCGACTTTCAGCCTCTTTGTCTATTTGTCTGAGAGTAATATAAACTATTGTTTATGTGGCTGACTGTCGGTTTTAAGTGTGTCAAGCTAAGAAAAATATAACATGAGAAAATAATATCGATTCATATTTTTACACTTTGGTATACTCTTATTTTAACCTCCCTAAAAAATAGCACGGTTGAAGATCAAAATCTTTCTCAAAGAAATTCTTCTATCGATTAAAAAAAAAAAAAAAAAAAAAAAAAAAAAACAAGTGCCTGCCTGATTATTTGCTTTCGTCAATAAAATTGCCTCTCGGCTTTTAGACAGTGGGTTGTAACTACTGTACTTATGAAATGTATAACTTCTTTTCTTGAAGAAATTAAATTCTAAAATTTGTAAACTATGAAGTAAGTGATCCTGTTAACTTTGTATTTCAACTGGTTTGCAATCCGATGTTGGGTTTTATAGGAATAGAAATTTAAAGATGATATACGGTAAAAAGAAATAAAATAATCTCTACTTTTTCCATCCCAACTGCGACTATTATTTGAAATAAAAATTGAAACCTATACAAACTAATATGAAATTTAACTAAAAGAATTGGTGTTGCCATATAAATCACTCAGACCCGGGTTACCTACATAATGGTATCCTTTTTTGTGAATTGCTGAAAGTGGTGACTGTCGTGATTATTGCTCTAGTTTATTTTTGGTTAATTTACGTTGTCTTGTCACTTATCAGGCCTCTGTGCACGCTAGAATTTGGTCATTGGTTCGGTAAGTTATTATTGTCGCTGAATGTTTTGTGTTCCTTCATCAAGCATCTAAATTTTCCAACACAACCTTGCTTCATTCTCCAGGCTGTCAATCAACTCATCGTGTTCATGCATGCAACAGTCACTATTAACGTCATTAACGCAGGTCGGTGACGTCACTCACACTGCCAACTCCCAAACACAAAACAACACGTACATCTTTTTTGCCTCTGCCTTCTAGATCATCTTCGGCTGTGTCTTGTAGTACTATACTAAAACGTTGTGGAATATTTTCTGTCTTCACGGATTGAGTTTGATCAAACTGGGTTGGATCGAATAGCTCTAGAGACTGAGGACATCTTGCAAAATATATGTTTACATTTCTTAAGTTGGTTGAACTACAACCACTTACATAATGGCATATGATTCGACCGCTTGTATGGTGTGTTTGAGACTAGTTCTGGATTCTGAGGAGGGTATTGAATGTGATGGTGGTTGCAAGTGCTGGTTCCACCGAACTTGCATAAATGTAACCAAAACTGAGTACACTCAGTTCTTCTAGCACTTAAACAAGAAATGACAAGAGTGGACTGTAAACCGTCAACTGAAGACCCTATAGTTGCTCTAACTTTAAGTGTAAACAAACTGATGGACAAAATTGAAGGCTGGACAGAAAAATAGAACAAATAGGTAGCGTCTCCGATGGAGTTGAAGCTATAAAGTCGGATGTAGGTCGAATTAGAGACCAACTATCCCAGCTTGAGCCAAGAGTCTTAGCTAATGAATCTAGGATTTCATCCCTTGCTACTGATATTAAGTTATTAAAGAATAATAAGCTACTTGATTCGGAAACTGTCATTGCTGAAGTTAATGATCGGAACCTGCGCTCAAAGAATGCTATACTATATGTTATACCTGAATCGTCTGATATAGATATCAAGAGTAAAATACAAGGGAAGCTAGGAAAACCCCGTCCGATGAAGGTTTCCTTTAGAGACACAAGTGAGGCCATCAGCTTCTTTAGAAATTTTGATTCTCCCAAACTTAGCAATCTCTTTCCTGACAGCACTGTTGAGATGTCCCGCGATCGAACTCTCAAGGAGAGATCTCACTTGCAAGAATTTGGAAATTCTCTAGCTGACAGAGAGAGGAATGGGGAGAAATACTTTACAATTAAATATCAGCATGGAGTGCCGATGATAGTTAAGAAGACAAAATACTAATTTCGTCCAACGGACATACTTTTTTTACTATCAAAATGTGTATGGAATGCGAAGCAGACTGAATGAATTCAATTACTATGTCAAACTTCGATGTTGCCATATTGGTGGAGACAATAATAATAATAATCTTTATTGCGTCAACAATTATTACATTGCATGCATGCGTCAAGTACATTCATAATAATATACAGTTCCATTGCAGTTATTGCTATTTAATTGTATAACAGAACTGGGGGTTTAATTTTATTCTTGTTTTCAATAGTTTTCAATAATTTTCATCCCAGCAACTCAACATGAACTCTTCAACGGAGTAAAACGCCTTTGACACCAGGAGGTGTTTTAATCGAGATATGGATAGTTTAGAATCAATGAGATGTTTTATTCCCTCAGGCAGCTTGTTTGTCAGTTTCACACCAACTTGGGACGGCAAGTGTTCAAATGCACTCGTTCTATGTTGAACAATCCGAAAGTTGTCCCTGCCTCTTGTCTCGTATTGGTGGACGTCACTGCCTTGGATCAACTCGCATTTAAGTCGACAGTATAGAACGACGTCGAGAATATAGAGACAGGGTAAAGTTAACAATCCAATCTCTCTGAAGGCATCTTTGCACGACTCTTTGAAATTCAATTTGTAAATAATTCTGATAACTTTCTTTTGAGCTCTAAATACTCTTTCGAATTTGTATTTAGAACAGCTGCCCCACAGTCTCAAACCGTAAGACAAATATATGGATGTATCAGGCCAAAGTAGGCAGTTTTTAATACATCAATAGAACAGAATTTTGCAAGGTTACGCAAAACATAAATGCCAGAAGCAACCTTGGAGCAGATGCTGTCAATGTGAAAGTCCCATGTCAGTCCTCGATCAAGGTACATTCCAAGGAACTTAACGGTTTCGGCCTCTTCCAAGAGAACATCGTCCATCATTACAGGGACGATACTCCTGTTCTTGTCGATGCCGAAGGCAAACATTTATTGAGTTTGATTTTGAGCTGTTTGTTTTCAGATTGAGTCTAGAGAAATGTTCGATGCATGAATTTAAATCGATAAATGATTTCACTTCAAGATCAGTTTTATATTTCGATTTAATACAGAGAGTCGTGTCATCAGCATATTGAATCACCTTTCCATTCTGGATTGATGTATTCAACTTGTTGACATAAATAAGGAAGGGAACTAGCCCTAATATTGATCCCTGAGGGACACCATAGGGCATTTTGACCCTATTAGACAGAGCATTCGCAATCCGTACGCATTGTTCTCTATCTTCAAGATACGACGAGAGCCAATCGTACGGCAAACCCCTAATACCACTAGTCCATAACTGGTGCAGCAGTGTCGCATGATGCACACAGTCAAAGGCTTTGGAGAGGTCGAGAAATATGCTCATAACACGTTCTCTTCTCTCCAGGCCATCGATAACATTATGAATAAGTTCAGTTACGGCATCGATAATTTCACACAATAAGATCTGTGAATCCACCCCAATACCCTACGGCATCGATGGTCGATTTGTCTTTCCTAAACCCGAACTGTTCAGGACAGACAATTTCGAAGCGGTCATGGTATTTTTCAAGCTAATTGAGGAAAGCTTTTTCAAAAACTTTGCTAAGAACTGGGAGGATAGAAATTGGACAATAGTTGCTAGAGGTGCAAGGATCATCTTTTTTGTAAACTGGAATCACAGTGGATATCTTCATTACGGACGGAAAGACACCCTGTGCAAACGAGAGATTGATTAATTTTGTGAGTGGTGTCAAAATATGCTTAAATCACTTTTTGATTAACCACGCAGACATTCCATTCTTGTCACAAGACCTCTTAGGTTTGAGATCCTGCATGATACGGGCCACCTCCACCTCACTCACAGGACGAAGGAACATGGACGAGGCCGATCTAGTCAATAACCCTCCGCAGGGTATATTCTGATTCAAAGAACTGTCTGTTCCAGCAACAGTTGAAAAGAAATCATTAAACGCAATTGCCACTTTTAATGGATCATCAATAATTTTATTATTAATTTTAAGTTTCGGAATTGAAAATTTTGAAGTATTTTGTTGTTTTGTGTTTAGGTTAATTATATTCCATGCGCTTTTTGAAAGATTATCGGATTGTTTTAGTTGGTTTTCAACGTCTCGTGCCTTGGAGTTTCTTATGGCTTTGCGGTAATCCTTTTTGAAATTTCGAAAAAAGCGTTTGAAATCCTCATTTTCAGATTTAACATATATTGAATGATAAAATTTTAGTCTTTCTCTTGAATCGAGTACACCCTGAGTAATCCAGGTATTACTCTTTTTCTTATTACGTTCTTTAAAATTTTTGAATGGACAAGTCAAATTTAGGCAGTGAGTTAAACAGTCGAAAAACGCGTTAAAGGCATCCTCCACCTGCTCAAAGCAATCCAGAAATTCCCATGACGTTTTCGTTAGAAACTTCTTAAAAAGCTCTATGTTTGCCGGCTTTAGATCCCGTTTTCTTTTTATTGACGGAGTTTCAAATTTTGGGTTATGGTGTAATATTACGGCTTCCCGTGCGTAGTGGTCTGAGATGGCCGCATCTATGACAGAAACAGAACAGTCTATTACGTTAGTAATGACGTTGTCGATGGCTGTACTCGATGAAGCGGTCACTCGAGTTGGCGAGTTCACGGACAAAATTAAGCCGAAAGAACTGAGAATATTCCGTAGTCGCTGGGTCAGAGGGTTGGTGTGGTCTAAAACATCGACGTTGAAGTCACCGGTAATGATGAATTTGTCAGTTGATGTTAACGATGCTGAGGTGTTGCCCAAGAACTTCTTAATTTACAGATGTGATAGGTCTTCACTGAGCAGCTCTGTATCTAGGAAGGGTGGAGTAATGGTGGTTATCAGTGATACTATTACCTCAATTCAACTCTACTCTGAAATCTATGAGATTGAGCACCTTTTTATTGAGCTTAAGCCCTGCAAATACATCTCATGGTTCCTAGTAGCTTGTTACATCCCTCCTCAGCAGCCTCCCTCCAAATACAATAGTTTGTTACAGTCAATAGAGGCGGTAAAGTCAATGGGGCGAAGATTCGATAAAGTGACTGTCGTGGGTGATTTCAACCTTCCCGGAATTGATTGGAATGGGTTGTCAACTAGTACACATTCCCTGGCGTCAAGAGTGGTATGGTCACTGTTGGATTTTACCAAATCAATCAAATCTATAACAACAGAGACGTCACGTTGGACCTAATTCTGAGTTCTAACAAAGATATTACTGTGTCACTGGAGAGAGAAAATCTTTTGCCGGTTGAAGGGAGACACCACCCACCTTTACTTTTTGTGATCCACTACCGACATACCAACCAACCTCACTTACTCAAAAGACACATATGTGATTTGAAAAAGTGTAACCCTATGAATGTTCACCGTTCGTTGTTAATTACTGACCTTCATACAATATTGTCCGACTCAGACCTTAAAAGGTCAATAAATACCTTTACATCTACAATTCCTAACATAGTGAAGGCTAACTCGCCAGTAAGAAGTCTCCGTTTCCTAAATGGTTTTCACCTATCTTAAAAAACTGAATATTAACAAAAAACGTGTACATAAAAAAATACAAGCTCTTTCCCTCAGCATCTAATTATTTCAGATGTTCTAACATAAGAGAAAGGTGTAAGGTCTTAGCTGCTTGGAATTATCACCAGCATATACAAAGGGTTGAGGCTGGAATTCCCAACAACTTCATTTTTTTTATTTTGAGTCATGTCAATTCCAAAAGAAAATCTTCTGTGCCCTCTCAGATTGTTCACAATGGAGTCGTTGCTGAGGAACCTCTTGCGATGTAAGAAGCATTCAAGGACTTCTCCTCGGTTTTCATGAAGCCCACGGAGGTCTTTGTTCCAAGCAGATATGACCATCTCGACGACGGAGTTTCATATGAGTTCACCCCTGAAGAAGTATTGGAGAAGCTTATAAACCCTAACGACAAAAAGGGCTGGGGTCCTGATGAGATTCCACCAGGTGTACTTAAATACAGCAGAATCATTTTGGCTACTCCAGTTTGCCACATATGTAATAATTCACTTGCGATGGGAATTTTTCCTGAGGCGTCCAGAGCAGCCTACGTGGTCCCCATTCATAAATCAGGACCTACTGATGTCACTTCTAACTACTGATGTTACTCAAAAAGATCTCTGCACTTGGCTTCGATAACACTTCAATTCGTTGGCCGTCGAGTTACCTCTCCGAGCGCAGGCTTGTGAAATTTGCTGGCTCACTATTCTCTGAGTTCTTCTCACTTTCTGGTGTTCACCGGGGCTCTATCATTGGACCTTATCTATTCGCACTCTTCATAAGCGATCTTCCTGTGAATATCAACAGTGATTGCCTAATGTTTGCGGATGATGTCAAGTTATTCTCACAAATTACTCATGTTGTGGACTGTGAATCACTTCAAAATAGTCTTCATAGTGTACATGAATGGTGCTTAACAAACAAAATGTCACTGAACGCCAGGAAATGTCAAGCCATATCATTTTAAGGTTGCACTTCGCCTATAATATACAATTATATGTTACAAGGAGTAACCATCGCCAGAGTGAGTGAGGTGAGAGATCTTGGAATTATTCTGACACCGAATTTCAGCCCTGAGGCTCACGTTCATAACATCTGCTCAATGGCTAACAGAATGCTTGGCGTTATCTCCATTTTTCTAAACATATAACAAATATGGTTGCCCCGAGGACTATATACTGTGCCCTGGTACGCCAGATTCTGGAATATGGATCGACTGTTTGGAACCCACGCCAAAAATAGTGACGATCTTGAACGAATCCAGCGTCGTTTCATTCGATTGGTGGGTGTCTGAAATGGATACCAGTATCAACTAGTACCAATTAATGATCTGTACTCCAAACTTGAACTAGAATATCTTGAGATCGCAGGACTGTAGCTGACTAGTAGTTCTCCACGAGTTGGTAAAGGGTCAAATGGTTTGCCCAGACGGCCTTCAAATCCTCCATTTCAAGACACCATCTAGCACTCGTTCCAATGACCTCTTCATCAGCCAACACTATGGGTCAAACTATGCAGCAAACAGCACGGTGGTACGCCTACAGAAAGCCGGCAACAACCTGCCTTCGACTGTCGACCTGTTCCACGATAGTGTTAGAACATTGAAGTGGAATGTGAAACGTGCAGTGCTACCAACTTAAATGCCTCCACTCTATTTCTCACGTATTATACCACCAATTGTTTTTGTTATCTTTGCTGCTAATTTGCTATCTATATTACAATATTTATATTCTTTGTTATTTTATGCCATAGTTTATCATGTTATTATTGCTATAGTTACTGCTTTACTGTTATAGTTGCTGTTTTGAAAATGTTATACATATATTCGTGTTATATAGTGCTATAGATGATTATGTTATTTATATTTTTAAAGTTTATTTATTGTTACTGTTTTCCTGTTTGTATTATTACTGTCTTAACATATTTATATATATTCTTATTATATATTATGCCTTGCCATAGTTTATTATGTTACTGCCATATCCTATTTTGCACATCAGTTAGCTACTTTTTTCATATTTTTATTTCTTTTTGTTGAACTTATTTCATAACTTTCTCTTTCATGCCATTAGTTTTGTTACATAATTTATTGTAAGCCTATTGAGTGTTAGGATGATTTTATGTTGCTTGAATTCCTAATATTTTTTATTTTTTTACTGCACCGTTAGTATAACTTTTCAGCCATCCACATCTTGAATATAAAATTGGAGAAGTATGTCCGTTGGAAATAAATAATTTCTGCGCCGACAATAACCATTATTACTGGAATACCCAACACCAAAATAGTCTAATGACATGGAGGCGGTGTTGTCATATCGCTGCTGACCACCAGCATTTCCCACTATGACCTTGACCACTACTGCCTGTTTTATTCTGTTAACAAAAAAAACTATGAATGAAAATAAATGTACTTACATTTATTTACGTTAAAAACTAATGCTATTTCCATACCCAGTAATTTTTCATCGACTTAGCACCGGCAACAATGTTGGATGGGAGATAGAGGGTAGATCTTGCGTCTCTTATTTTATTCTTATTCTCCGCCATCAAACTATTTTTGAGCAGGCTGCTCTAAGTAAATCATATTTACTTATTGTTTATAGCATTTAAGTAAAGATTCTAAATCCAAAATAAAGTTATAATATATAGAATTAGCTCTACATATTTACATTATTTACTCTATGGATATAACTCAAGACTATGGACACTAGTTTCTTAAACAGCTGATAGCAGCTACACATTGTTGCAACATGACTTTACTTTATAACCGATAATTTTTACCATTAAAATTTATGTTTGAGTTACCCATTAAATTAGCCGCTTCTGTTGTTGGCATAGTCGATACGCCTCAGAATTAATTACTAAGGCAAGTAATGTTATTGTATACTGTACCTATTGACAACAGTCAAACCGTTGTTGTAACAATATATATTTGTTAATTGGGTAAAATTGAAATGCAATAGACTTTTGACTTTTGCTTATAAGAAATAAGTTAGGAGATTGTTTTATTAATCTCAACATTGAAAGTAAGATTTAGCCTTATATGTTGCAAACTGTATCTTCTCAATAATCCATACATATTACTTGTTTGGTGACAATAAGTAGGCTATAAATGTTAAGTATACGAGCATTACAGTAGTATAATAAGTAATAAAGTGTATACCCTTCATTACAGGTAAAAGTGTAAATCAATAAACACTGCAACCCTATACTGTTGATTCAATCCCACTCTAGTTTATCCTACTGTTATCTTAGATTCTTTACTGATGTTAGTCCTTTTTATATAGTTTATTTACTGTTTTACCTTCATAGTATTTTATTAATTGTTGTTATTTCTTATTTGATAGCTCTCCTTAGGCTCTATGTTCTATGTTCTATAGCTATTTGTTTGTAGTTATTGTTGTTTCTCTTAATCTTGAATACAAAAATATTTTATTTCAAAAATATCACAGGACTCTATTGTAGTATGGGTTGGATATCAACTTTCATAAATACTATTAAATAATCTTGAACACTGAAATATTTTATTTCAAACATATTGTAGTATTCAGTCGTAGTATGGGATAGATAACAACTGTCATAATGTAAGTATTGAGATATGTTCGTATTATTGATGATTTTAGTTTTTAATAACAATATATCTATATCTATAAAATTAATAAAACCGTACTGTTTTGAATCCAAGCTCACTACAGAATGATATATATATATATATATATATATATATATATATATATATATATATATTCATTAAATTTGTATCAATGGCAATAGCCAAATTTAATTTTCAATAAACATTGAATCACAATAAATACTTGCTCCAACGGGACTTGAACCTGGATCTCTCACTTGCCGGGTGAGTGTGCTACCTTTTATATATATATATATATATATTTCTTGTGTGCATGTGTATGGGGCTGAACTCCTAAACGGGTGGACCGATTTTAATGAAACTTTTTGTGTGTCTTCAGGTGGATCCGAGAATGGTTTTAGATTCACAATTCGGTCCAATTTAAATAGTTTATTTAATTAATTTTTTAATAATAAATTGTTGATGTTGGAGTGTTTTACATTGGATCCGCCAGACTGCGCTACAACACGTAATACAAAGTGAACTGTTACTTAACAGCTGTTAATACTTTCAGTTGAAGTTCACCAAATGCCATGCCGACGATTTCATCCTTCAACCCCACCGGACTGCCTTGTTTGAAAATAAGCCTTCATATGCAGGGGCAAAACTATTTAATGTTCTACCTGACGAGTTAAAGACTCAAGATTCAGCTACAATGAGAAGACAACTTCGAGAGTGGCTAATCAATAAATCAATTTACACATGGACGAGTTCATGACACATGCTGGAGGGACTCCTCAGCATTGACTACAAAATACCGGAAGAAACACTTTGTAAACCATCACATCATCAAAGAGGCAGAAACATTAATTGTTTACATTTAAAATTTAGAAAAATGTTATTGTAAAGTGCTTGATCAGTAGTGTAATGCAAATTGCAAAGATGAAGTTTCACCAATAGTTCTATGTAAATATTATAATATCACAACACAGCCATAATGTTTTTCTATTTTAATTCCAGGTTGTCCCGACAGTTTGTGCTGCTATCAAATTTGTGTGTCGTTTTGTAACATTGTGTAATTATTGTGCTAAGTGCTAATTAATTATTGTGCTAAGTATGATGTAATTCGGTAGTTTAGATAGACTAATCAGAAATATCAATAATTTAATTGTAATGGTGGCCGCTTATTATACTTCAGCCTTTAAATAACTATAATCTAATTCGGATCCAGTTCCAATACTATTCTGTAATTTAAAAGAACTATAATGAAATTCGGTAGTTTAGATAGACTAATCAGAAATATCAATAATTCAATTGTGATGATGGCCACTTATTATACTTCAGCCTTTACATAACTATAATCTGATTCGGATAGTAGTTATATAGGCTATTCAGAAATATCAATAATTCGATTGTGATGGAGGCCACTTATTATACTTCAGCCCTATCGGAAAATAGATATTGTAATAACTTTTTAATAGACATTTTTAACAAAACAGCCCAGATTGTTACAGATTAATCAAAGTTTAAAATTTTCGAATTAAAGACGTGTGTACAGGACAACGTCTGTCGGGTCTGCTAGTATATATATACACAGAGTGTTCCACAAAGAGGTTTAAACGTTCGAATTTATATTACTTGCCCATTTATCCGAACATTTTCAAACACTACACAAATAGTAAAGTAGGTTTAAAAATATTCTGTGAAAATTTCTGCTCTGTAGCAATTGTAGAAACAAAATGGTGACGTATTGAAAATCTTACATTTTGCTTCCTATAAAAATTATTTTCTTGAATTACCTGATTTCATTACTGCGTTGCAGTTTTAAAGAACAGCTGTTTAATACAGTAGAACCCCTCATATCCGGCCTCGGTTTTACCGCACCTCGGTTTATCCGGCCACTTCCCGGAAGCCAATATCGAAATTTATTTACCACGGCTTGCAGACGTGCAGTGCACGTACTAGTCTCCCACGACTCTTGCGTTATTTTGGTGTATCTATTTGTTTACATTTTCCTGTGTTGTCCTCAGTTGAGCTAATAGGTTTAACCTGTAAACAGTTCGTTGATTATTTCCAGTGCGGTTAGTACAGTACAGTACAATTGTTTTGTTTCGTCAAGTGCTGTGTACTGTAGGTTGGTTTATCCGGCCGAATCGTTATCCGGCCAGGGGCTCGGTCCCGTGGTGGCCGGATATGAGGGGTTCTACTGTAACACTCATTGTTGAAAACAGCTGTTTGATTGAAGAATATTGAGTGCTGTAAAAACATAACCTAACCTCCTTCATTACAGTTTTGCTGATATTAAAGTTTGAGAAATGGCTTTTAATTTTTAACAAAAAGTGAAGTGTTGTTCGTGGGTTATTGCTTTTGGCAACATTAGAGAAGTAATTAGATAATTTCGGTTGCCTACCCGGGAGTTGAACCACCTAGCAATTCCAACAATAAACTAAATGGAAAAATCTTTTCTTAGAAACTGGAAGTGTTGTAAAAAAATACTCGAGAGGATCAAATGAGGAAAGAGAAGTACTAGTATGCGCATCAATGCTCCGCTCTTCAGATAAACCGAAGTCACTAAGGAAGGTTGAACTTGAGACTGATCTTCCAAAGTACAGAGAATAATTAAGTAAAACAAAATTAAATTTTACAAAAGTCACCTAGTCCATAATCTTCTTGAAGATAATCCGGACAGGAAAGTGGAATTTTGATCATGGAGTTTCTTCAGCTAGATCCTAATTTACATACTCAAACTGTTTTTTTCAGACAAGTCCACTTTCTACTGTAATGGTGCTGTAAATAGGTATAATTGTAATTATTACAGCACAGGTAATCCACAAATTCTTGAACAGACACTATTTAAATTAAAAGGAATTACTGTTTGGGCAGCTGTCAGTTGTAATGGGGTACTATCTTACAACATTTCAGACAGTACAATGACTGGGAATAGGTATGAACAGGTTTTAAATTAACAAGTCTCCTCATTTTAAGGTTCCAGTAATGGATAAGGCACTCTTCCAACAAGATGGTGCTCCTCCTCATTTCGCAAATCCTATCAAGTGATTTCTAAATGACAAGCGTTGGATTGGTCGTGGAAGTGATTTTTAAAATTGGCCACCCCGATGCCCAGATTTTAACTGTGTGTGATTTCTTTCTATATGGTTACTTAAAGGAACAATTTTATACTCTTAGCTTGAATAATGATGAGGAATCAAACAATCAATTGAAGAGGAACTTATACAGATACTGCAGAATTTCTTTGCAAGAGCTTACGATTCATTTGTTAAGCGCTGTTATCAGTTTGTCGCTGTAGATGGATTATATTTGTTTTTTTTTTTTTTTTTTTGTTCTCTTAGGACAAGTAGCCTATAAATTGCATTTAGTCCTGTAAGAACCTTAGTGCTGATGGCCGCCTCCTATCGAGGTCCTAGAGGAAGAATTAGGGCACTAATCTCAAAGTCATGTCCCCCCCGGAAGAAGGGGAGGCCAGCTCTGAACCAGCCTCTCCAGTCAAAGCAGACGGGGTGGCACACCCTTGTTGGGGCTAGCAAGAACCTCTGATAGTTAGGGAACAAACTCCAATAGTCATCTTACGCAGTAGATCCAGTAGAATCTATCGAATTGCACTTGCACCCCAGAATCTCGACAATCACGGTTAGTAATGTGCTGCTCTTGGACATCCATAGGGTTGCCTAGATTTAAGTGACATATTGGTTTTTGCTGTGCCCAGTGGTAGGTTCAACTGGAAGGTATAAACCACTGTGGGTGAACTGTTTTTTACTGTTTTTAAATTATAGTTTTTCAAAATGCCACCATTTTGTTTCAACAATTGCTAGAGAGCTGAAATTTTCACATAATATTTTTAAAATCTATTTAATGAATTGTTATAGTGTGAAAATGTTCGGTACATAAATGGGCAAGTAATATAAAATCAAACGTTTAAACCTCTTCATGGGACACCCGGTATATAGTTCTATAACTATTCTTTCTCAGTGCAAAATAACAAACTACAAATTTGGTGTCGAAAATATAATTAATTTGATTCAGAAATGCCATCAGAAGCGTAAAAAAAGAATTACTCGCCATTTCATTTAACCTTTGTTCCTCTTAACCATATGACTAATTCCATTTCAAAAATATCATAGAACCCTATCATATTAAATCATAAATGTTTTCACTAGAGAGCTATGAACTTGACTTTGTAGTTTCTCCATATTGGTCTAAAATAGTTCTAGTGTTAGTGAAATCGTGGGAGCTATTCAATAAAATACACAGAATGTCACATCGAAATTGCAGGTGAAGCCGCGGGTATGTACTATTCTTCTATATACAAATAGACACAAATTGAGTTCTCTTGAGTGTTCAGAACCAACATACCATAGTAAAAAAACCAACCTTTTAGCTGGCTAAAAAGATGATATTACAAGTTAAGCTAAAATTCTTTAATTTAAAAAAATTCATCATATAAGTGTTGATAAGTTAATGGAAAATTATATTAATAACCTTCACAATGTACCCTGTTTACCAATTTGTTTAGTCTGTGTTTTTCTTGTCAACACTTATGGACCAATGAAGATCTATTAAATTTTATTTTTGCCCATAAATATTGAGACTTCCAATGGACCGATGTGTAACATTTTCAACACTAACGTAGAGGTACTTGAGCTAGAATTTCCTACTGAATTTCTACTCTCTAGGCGAGCTCATTCGGCAGTTATCACGTGTACAGATAGAAATTTTCATCATCAGAAAATAACACAGGAAAGGCTTTGCTAACTGTTCAGCCAACAAACATTGAAATGATTCTCAAAAAGATTTATTTTTATAGAAAATTATTTGGTCTTTATTATTTCGAAGACATTCTTCATGTCTTATATATTTATACATTTTACACTGTAAAATAAAAAAATACATGGTAAACAAATATCCTTTTTGATTCATTAAATGTTTTTATTTTTAATAATAGTATGCTTTTATTTTCTTCTCGATACATTCTACCTGATTATATTATTTTACAGAACCTATTAATCTGCAATGGACCGAAATTACAAGATTGAGGACTTTGAATGTGAGTAGAAAGCTAGTTACTTATTGTGTGAAAATACAAACTGGAAATAAATTAAATTTAAAAATAGGTTAATTATAAACTAGCTCAACGAAATTTGATTAGGTCTATTTGTTGTTTGTTCAAGGCTCAATTGAGGCAAAACATCTAGCCCGTTTTGAAGAGTACACGAGTCTGGGGTTGATGGGTAAGTTTTTTAATTTGTTACTTTTCTCAAGGAATACAAAAATGCACGAAACTGTAAATAAAATTAATTCAAGAGGAGATTATTAGGAAATACTAAACTTGCAAATATAATTAGGTTTTAGTTTATTATTTTTGCCGAATTAAGTGTAATTACCAATTCTATGGCTTGAGAGATATTGAGAAATGTGTAAATTATCATTTATTTGGATCGCTGAACTCATCCAAAAAAATTTTTTTGTCTACACCAAACAATAGTCAAGATAAAATCTTTGCTCCACTGTTAATGAATGTATTCAAGATATGTGTAAGTACTATTATTATGTTAAGTTTAAATTAAATAAATATAAATAATTTTAATTAACGTGTTCATCCTCATTGTTGTTTTTGCTGTTTTATTGTGAACCAAAACACTGTGCATCCACTGCCTTGAAACTGAAGCTATTAGAGAGTTTTAAGGACAGTAATTGTCTAAGATTCTAAAATCATATTTATTTTATTCTATACAATGCTTCTTTCTAATAAATCAATTTTTTACAGGCAAACCCAAAGATAATCTAAAACCAGATGGCTCACTGAGGTTAATCCTAGGTCTGATCATTGGATGGCACTGTGAACAATATTCCAGGGAGACTTCTGAGTTCCATTTTTTTTTTAATGAACCCATCCAAGTGTTTATATAAATGAGGTGTTTTCATTTTCAAAACACTTATTTCAAGATTTTTTTTCATTCTCGATTCTTACAATACTTGCCAGAAGGGGAGTAAGGTGTTCCCTACTCAAGGGTGACTCTTCTTGAGAAGTGCATTTACTATTCAACTCTATACATGTATGATGCGTTTGCTCTCCAAACAGATGGAAGAGATAAAGTTAGCAATAGCATTGTTCAGTGGGTACATCACAAACCAAATAGCAATGAATAACATGGCTGTCCCTAGATGGGAGACTGCTGAACATACTGTCCTTAACAATCAAACAAGAAGTCCTGTGAATCATCTGTCTAGTGATGATTCAAAAGTCACATATCGATGAGATGTCAATCTCCAGGTTAGTGTTTTAAAGCCTTAAAGGAGATTAGGAAAGCTCTATTCTTTGCATGTAAAACGTTAGTTATGTTTCTCTCAGAAACTGTAAAACTCGGTCTTGAAATTTTTAGATCATAATATGTACATTGTTGTAGCAAATACATGCTATTTCCAATCTTTCCCAAAAATGTACCATGCTTTTGAATTACTTTCTTTAATGTGGTGAAAGATTTTCTTTTTTTATTAGATATTTGTGCATTCAATATTGAATTAGATACACAAGTTTGCATGTATTTCCATAAAAGGGTGTAAACTATATGTACAAAAATTGTAATTCTTTATCTTTAGTACTTTCTAAGAAAGATGTATCTTTATGTTAACAAGTACATATTGAAGACTTATCAAACTGATGTTCCTCTTCTTCGTAATCCTGTTTCCTCTTTGTTCTAGCAAACTTGGCCTCTCCTGTCATGTCTTATACTGTTTTATCTGACTTGTTTATCTGTGTAGCATCTAGCATTACCATTCAGTCATAAGCAGCATACTGTAAATGGTTATATTGATAGAAAGGCCTTCATTGAAACCCAAAACCTGAATCAAAAGAACCAAGTTTCAAATTGTTAGGTTTAAACAAATTTATTTTTAATTTCTGTCCAAACAACATTGATATTTTGTGTTTTGATTTTGATTAGGATCAGCTGTCTTGATAATCCTTTTGGTGACAACCATCATAAGCTTAAAGTAAGCTGGCAACTCAACAAAGTAAAATAACTACACTGCCAGTTCAAAACGTTGATTATATGACTTTGGATAAACACATCAATCCAAATACTCCAATAGTAAAAAAAGAAAAGAAACTGCACTATATTACTGGTTTAATTGTTTTATTGGACCTGATATTATCTTTTTTGCCTTCATACTCCCCTACACATCCTGACATTACATCTGGTAAAACAAGAGCTTGTCCAACATTTTAAAGCTTAGAGAATGGAAACAATTTTGAATAGTGAAAAGTTTTGTATCAAACTTAAAATAATTTTGTTTGTTAAGTACATTGCTAATGAATACACATCAGGATGTGCTGACACTCTTAATTATATTTACTATGTGTTAATTTGAGTTTTTATTACTATATTTTCTTGTTAAGTGTTTAAGTATACAAACATTTTTATGAATTTCATGTAACTTCTATTCCTTACTAAAAGTAATAACTTTACATTCTTTTTCTGTATTGATTAACAATGTTATGTGTTGGTGTCATTGTTTTTTTTTTTTAAATAAACTATGTTCTGAATTGAGACTACAAACAATGCAATTAAATTAAAAATCTCAAATAATATTGCAGAACTTGGATGTCCAGTACCAGGAGTCCACCTCCAACATTATGAGTTTGATAAGAGTCTTGTTCGCTTCACCTCCATTCCCTATTTTCGGTTCAAAATTATGAGCTACAACATCTTGGCCCAAACTTACATTGAGAAGAACCTCCAAAACTCATACTACTACAAGCAGTGTCCCTCCAGATGTCTGGAATGGGATTATCGTAGGGGTATTCTACAATCAGAGATTCTGTTTGAGTCACCTGATGTAAGTACCTAAGATTTATTCTGAAATAGATGTATAATAACTGATAAGTATGTATTTGAATGACCTCTCACTGCCTTTTACCATCTGTTATCCCTTATTTGATGCTAGACTTGTAGTGTCACTGGTCTGGTGTCATCCAATAACTTAGTTTTTATTCCGACTAGATTTAGAAGCACTTGTGACAAAATGGTCCTACTCATCATGGTGGGGAACATAATTATATCTGCAAAGAATGATAAAGAAAAGTAACATTACCAGTGGCATATATAGAAAATTATTTTGGGGGCTGGCAAACTGGGTGGTTTATGAGGTATAAAATATGTACACCTTTTTATACTCCTCTAAATTACAAGACAATGGTTGGGTTGAATCTTTCATAGAATTGTGTTCAGTTGGTTTATTTATTAGTTATTATATTTACGGAAATACATTTTGTGGTCTAGTTGTCTGTGATGTCAAAATCATATAAAGAGTTCATTTTGAGCTTCTTCGTCTGCAAACTTTTTTTATCTCTTCAGACGAACATGACTCCAAATTCTAGGAACCAAGTCTGTGACAGCATCAGATTCCAGATGCTGCACTAAGAGGAAGGAGAACTGAGCTACACTCAACATTCACATTGAATCGACCCTTCCAACCGTAGCTACATTATTGGTAGCAAAGAGAATAAAAATTTTGTTAAAAAAAGCAGTGCAAACAACAAAACAAATGTTTTTTTTTAACATTTATTTGTTGACATATACATATTACAAGACTTTAATTGTGTTGCAGTGTTTTGAAATGGTGTAAACTGAAATACTTAGATGTTAGTTAAGACAAAATCCAAAGATTGCATAGCATTTTTTTAAATCTTAGACTGTAATTTTTCAGATTATTTGCCTGCAGGAGGTGGAAGCTAATGAGAAGGTACGGGAGGAGCTATTTCGCCCCTTTAAGGAACAGGGTATGTGAATGATACTGTGTCAGTTTTGATGACCTTCATTGGACATTTTTATGTAATATTATACAATGTTTGAAGGTTTTACAAAAAGGATTAATCAGTAGAGAGCCTATCATTATTGGAGGTTTGAAATGTTAAAAGTTGTACAAACCAAAATCAATATAGTGCAGATTTAAAGTTATATTTCATTTACATTATTCAAAAATTTTGATTTTACATTCACACGCGTTACAAGACTTATTTTATGTTTCACTGTTTGCAACACAACTTACACGTTCATTTGTAACTACATACAATTACAGTAGAACCTCTCATCGGAACACCCAAGAGGTCGGATATCGGGAAGAGCAAAAAACGCACTTTCTTAGGTAGAAAAAACTACATGTAAGCAGTGTACTACATTAAGCAAACAACTCTCTTGTACTTGTAAATACCAGAATTCGTTTGTTGTTGAATATATTTCATACATTTACAGTTTTTAAATTAAATGAAAATGTGAATAAAGTATAAGCACATGTATACTGTACAGTACCTTATTTAAAGAATTCAGTAATGAATTTTTGTTTCAATTTTGACAATCTTGACGTTGCGGAATTGTCCCTCCATTTTTTTGTCCAAAATACATCCATCAGGGTTGCACTTGGGTGTTGCTCTAAAGTACAATGTCGAAGGCATCTTTAGCAGCAGAGTAACTTGCTTCGTTGTCACTTGTGGTTTACTCTTCATCCGAGTCAATTTCTTCTTCCTCGGCTTCATTATGCATAATAGCAATGATTTGGCCGTCGCTGAGATCTTTATTGGCTGCAACTTACGAAACATCACCTTCAAAAAATCACTCTTCTTCATCTTTCAACTGAAGATTGTGCTGAAACTTGTAGATTTTGTAATTTTTCTGTTTTGTCTGTCTCAACATCTGCTTCTGTCGAGTTGGCTCATGATCAGTCTCAGATTTTTCTTGTTTCAATGATGGCCAAATCTTTTTCCAAACCTTTTGAAGGGTGGTTTGTTTAATTTCATATAAAGCTGCAGGAACAATATAGATGGCATCTTTTATATTTAAACTTTTCATTGCCTTAAAAAGGTTACATCCTTCTTCTGTTTTTTCCACGAGAGAGACGAAATATTTTTATCTGTATCTTCTCTTTAACCGCTCAATGACGCCCTGGTCCATAGGCTGTATTATAGATGTAATGTTGGGCAGTAAAAATGAAGCCTTGACGTTTCCTTTTTTTAGTTAAGATTCAGAAGGGTAACTGGGAACGTTATCTAAGAGCAAAACAGCACGAACAAGTAAGTTTTTAGACTTTACATTTTTTTGTTTACTGATAGGGCAAATTCATCAAAAAACCACTCCTTAAGCAAGTGACTATCTATCCAAGCAGATGATTGATTACAATACAAAACTGGAAGTGTTGCCATGCTTAGCTGTTTAAACGCTCTTGGCTTCGTAGATTTCCCTATGACAAACAACAGCATTTTGTGGCTTCCTGCGGCATTGCTACAAGTTGTAATTGTGAGTCTGTCTTTAGCAAGCTTTGTTCCCAGCACAGACCCATTTTTAGCAGTAAAAGTAGTTTATGGAAGCATTTTTTATTTAGGCCCGTTTCATCTGTATTGTAGACTTGTTCAGGTACAAGTTCCTGTTCTATGACCAACTTCTCAAATTTAAAAAAAATCATTAGCAGCATTATCATCAACTTACGAGTTTTCCCCCACAATTATAACATGTCATATGCAATGACGCAATTTCCATTTATGTAGCCACCTTTCACTAACTAAACCTTTGTAGATCACCTCCCAACTTGTCATGCAGTTTTATGCATTTTTCCTTTACGATGGAGCCTGACAATTGTGTTCCTTTGCCCCTTTCCTGACAAAAACAAATTTATAACGCTTAATCCACAAGTTCTAGTTTTAATTTTTTTCAACTTTTTTCTGCTTTTTAACGTATCATCCATCTCGACTGTCGTTCTGACGCTTCCAGATTTTTACAGCTCTTCTTCCAGTCCTTTACTGTAGTCACTTCTAAACCCAACCTAAAAGCTAGCTTAATAACAGACTCCTAACGTCCTGACGTTGCAACATTTCAAGTTTTTGTTGCGGAGAAACACAAACACGTTTACGTTTTTGAGTTGCCATTGTCCACATATGCAACCTCACATTAAAGCACTTCATAACCGATAGTCATAAATTGGGGAAAAACACACAGTATTGACATTAACAAACATAGAACAGTAGAAGATTGTAGTCAGAGCACATTCCACATGAACCACGGCTGACCTTACGGTTTGTGGTACAAGAACAAAAAATACTGTAGTGTAAATGAGTCACTCTTCAAGTCTGAACAGGCTCGCCAACGGAGTACAGTCAGATAACACAGACGGTCTGATATGAAAGGTTCTGCTGTAATATTTTGTTGTGTCCATTTTGTAGTCATAGCTTTAATAAATTGCAGTTTGAACAGAATATTACAAAAAAGCAACATTATTAATAAAAAACTTAAAATTTTACATTCCATAATACTTTTGATTCTTTCTCTACTTTCATAAGTATTGAGAGTTGCTAGTTTTGTTAAAGTTTGAATAGCTGAAACGAAATGGCGTACCTAGCTGGCCAATGAACTTAGGTAAGATATTTATCAGATCAATTTATGTTACAAGTTTCAGATTATTTCTGCATTATTACCACCATATTTAGGTTACAGAAAATTTCTTATGGGATTTTAAAGTAATCAGTACGCTAAAACTGTTTGAGATATAGAAACAATGGTAATTACAAAATGTTTTTAAAATGTTATAAGCATTCCGAGCACTTTTTTGTTCATAAATGAATTGTTAATTGTGTTCAAAGTTTGAACGGCCAAAACATAATAAATTGTGACCAAGCTGGCCAATGAACTTTGCTCAGATATTTATAAGATAAATGTTTGTACCAAGCTCCACCTTGTTTGAGCTCTTTTGGGGCAGTTATCATTTCCACATGCCACATTGTTTTTGTACAGCATAGGTATATATATATATATATATATATATATATATATATAATATAAAAACTTGAACGGAGGGTGGTTCTAAACTCTAAGGTCATGGTTGATAAAGTTATGCTGAAATTTTTGGTAAGTGCTACCATGAGGACAATTGCAATAGGCTGACATTATATACAAATTCTATCTAAAAGAAAAGTAAGCAAAATAAAGACCTGTGCAATTATACAGATTTATTTTTGTTGTCCACCAAATTTGTTTGATCTTAAATTGTTTGGGTGTAGGTCCATTAAATGAAATAAAAAAATAACTAAGAGGGGAGAATTCTCTTTTGAATGAGGGAAAGAACCCTCCCTCCCACCCTTGTAAGGGCTGAATTATATTTTTTAATATACATGTAACAGTATTTCAACTTTCTAAAATACAGAAATTAATTGTTTTGATTTGAATTACGGTAGGCCTATCTAGTTTATTAAATTTGGATTTATTCAGATTTATTTCTATCCACTTGTATGGCGTGCTCTTCAATCAGATTTATCCCCCTAAAGTCAAGTCCTAGTTATGCCACTGATACCTACCCTTGCCTTAATTCTGCTTGGCAAAGTGCTACCAAAGGCCAGTGTCTAGGAATAGGGGCTTTATGCTGGTAATTGGTGAAAATTCTTCATTTGACATGGAGATCTTCATGGGACTAAAACAGAAATTGGAACAGATTGTCTTCTGTGGTAAAATGTTATATTTTAATAAGTTGGAAAACTCAAAAAAGACAAGACAGTCTGTTGCTTATTTAAAATGTTGCCATTGTTTTCCATACAGGTTATATTGTCCTGTACGTCGAACGTGGCTTGGGTATGCCAGATGGTTGTGCCATCTTGTACAGAGATAGTAGGTTCAAACTAAAGGAGTTCAGCCCCGTGTTATACCAGTGTCTCAAGTTGCAGTTGTTGAGCTATCCCAACGTGGGCATGGTAGTGAAGCTGGAGCTGAAAGATTTCCCCGGCTACTGTGTTGTAGTAGCAAACACACATCTTCTGCAAAACCCGCACCTCGTAGATGTCAAACTATGCCAACTAATGGTACTGCTGGCAGAGATGGAGAGGATCGCCTCTTATGGTACTGACAAGTGAGTTATCACCTCTCACAGTATTATTGGTAGCTATATGAACTGCTACAAAACATACAATATCCTTAAAATAAACAACATATTCACTGCCAATGTGATCATTGTTATAATATATGCTTAGTTTGCCTCCAGTATTTGAACTGAAACGTTTACCTTTTCATAGTATGTTGCTAGTAATCAACACTTCATGTTATAATAATAGCTTCATTTTCAGTAACTTTGCAGTGTGTTTGTTTATCATTACATTACTATGTGTAATGTGTATACTATGTGTGGTTTGCAGTGGAGCCAAGTACAATATGGATAACCAATTATTGCCTGTTATTTGGCAGTGACTTAAAACTGAGTGATTCAAGTGTGCACTTACCTTCTTTAATAAATGGCATGCCCCATAAGAAAATTCAGAGGGTGGAGGGAGTTATGTTTTAAATAGTGTAAATGAAAATTATATAACGACTTACTTTACTGAAATAGGACGTTCAAAATAATAAAAACTTTTTGTAACTGTTATTAACCCTTTATGGAGTATGGTCGTTATATGACGTCTTCTTTTGATAGTAATGGATAAAATCCAAAAAATAGCAAAAGGAGTAAATAATTAAACTTAAAAAATTTTTTTTTGCATTTGAAAGCTTTAGAAAAAAGGACTACGTGTTCTACAAGTCAATATTTCAGTATTTTTCAAAATCAAATGTCTTATTTCCTCACTACGGCAGACTCAATCAATATTGCCTGCCATTTGGACAACAGTAACAAACTAGATAGTTGCTCAAGAAATATGTCACTCACAAGGTAAATATAGCCGCAGTATACAAGAAATGGCTAGTGTAATGTGGCGGCATATTCTGACAACTAAGTGATGCGCGCGCAATGCGACCAGGGGCTTCTACCGGGTGGCTACTGCAATCTGGTTGCAATCAGATTACAAGTGAATGCAAGCACAAACATGGAAGTTGAATATGTTGCCGATAGATGGAACCACTTTACAGTCAAACCTACTTAAAGGCAATGAGTAATAGCAATGCATTCACGTTAATACAAAAATACAGAGGCTAAACGTCATATGACGTCCGTACTCCTTTGGGCCACTGTAAGAGTATACGTCATATGACGTCCTTACTCATTATGTAGAGTTTACACACACTCCTTAAAGGGTTAATCAATATTCCGCCATGTGCTGCAGTCTCCAATAGGAGACAACCAGTGGCATCACATTTTAGAGGAATTTGGTATCTGAATGTTTTTTTGCTGTTCCTGAAATTGCCTCTTAATAAGGTATAACTACAGATTATGTTTAGCATGCGTAATTAGTTTCAATATTTTTTTTAGCAGTGAATGTGTTAAAGATATACAGGGTGTACATAAAGTCCTGCACAGGTATAATATTTTCTGAACGATAACAGATAAATCAACAAGATTTGGTACATCAACATTACACCTAAAAATTTACTTTTTGAAGGAACTATCAGTTTTCTGTATCATCATGGAGACGTCCCGCAAGGAGTCAGAAGGAAATTTTAAATAGGAGCATAGGTGAATATGCACATCATTTTAAAGGGCTTATCTAGCAGAGTTTAATGCCGCAAACCGCACTCAAAAAGATTGATCCAGTACAAAATGGCGGCTGTTCAAAGGTTTTACTTGGTTACATTATATTAGTAGCCATAACCCTAGTATAGCAAAACTGCAACCAAAGAATACTGCAGCTAAATACTACATTATACTTGTCAGTTGTACAGAAGTGAATTATGAAGTTAGTTATCCTCAAGGGTTACAAATTTGGTCCTAATATATTGATAATGGGGAAAACCTGATAACAGTAACAATTAGAAAGCTCTTATCTTTGGGTCGCAATTTGGACTTTCCTATTAGCCAGTCTATTCATAGTAGGCTATTCTAGTTTTCTTGTTTTAGTAGTGCTGTCCAACCTTTCTATCAGTGTGCGATTCCTCGTGTGATCGCCTGTTGTTTCCCCAACCAACCATAATAAGAAGTGTTATACTTTCACGTTCGTCAAGCGACATAGTGTAGTTGAAGAACTACAAGCAATACGACAAACTCTTTTGTACTAAAGCGCACTGATAGAAAGGTGGCGCCATTTTGTACTGGATCAATCTTTTTGAGTGCGGTTTGCGGCATTAAACTCTGCTAGATAAGCCCTTTAAAATGATGTGCATATTCACCTATGCTCCTATTTAAAATTTCCTTCTGACTCCTTGCGGGACGTCCCCATGATGATACAGAAAACTGATAGTTCCTTCAAAAAGTAGATTTTTAGGTGTAGTGTTAATGTACCAAATCTTGTTGATTTATCTGTTATCGTTCAGAAAATATTATACCTGTGCAGGACTTTATGTACACCCTGTATATTAATTAAAAGTAACTTGCTGTTACAGTATTTACATTACAGCTGAAAATAAATCCACAATCCCAACATTATAGCATGATAATTCATTAACACGTTGACTTCGGCAACCGCCTTATGGCACAGAATCACAGTGATACTAGTCAGGTTCACTCAGCGTAGAGTCGCAGTGAAGGTGTTAAGAACCTACTAGAAAAAGACTGAGGAGCTCGCTTCAAGAATTCCTGCTGAAGAATCCTGTATACACTATTGAACAATAAATTTTTTTTTATATAGGTTAGATTAAAACAAACTGCCTTAAATGGAACTAAAAACAAAATAACGGGGCAAAAAATTTAATAACATTACATTTAACAATTTCTTAGATATCTGAGACCGAAGCTTTAAAAAGCAGACATTTTGAAAACTAACAAACAATTGTTTAATTCTCTTCATTGTATTCAATATTGGAGTTGAGTTTGGTGAATCTGATTTCTTCTTCATAGTTGTAGCTCTTCACCTTTTGCTTTCCTGATATTAGAAATAGACTTTGTACTTCCATCATAAATACAATTTCTTTGTATTTGTTAACTCATTTATGAAAGTTAGAAATTGCAATATACAGATTTTGTCTTGAAGCAATTTTTAATTATGTACCAAATGTCCTTAAACTGGTAACACATTACAAGAATTGTCAAAATCCTTATAAGTGGAGAACTAAACCACCTGTGTACTAAGCGGATATACCAGAATTTACACTCCCTCAAACTTTAAATTACTGGTAGTAAATATTGTGCCCAGGCCCGTACTCAGATTGGTTTTTTTGGACAATTTTACCAGGCTGAGTGAGCTCCACTACACATCTACAGGGTGACTGCGATGCGGTGGCGAGACATGATGGGACCCAGTCGAATATCTTTTCCGGGCCCGCCAAAGCGGCCCTGATTGAGCCATATTATTTAATATTAAAGTTCAAAAATATAATTGTAGGATTTTTGGTCTCATTATAATTTATTCACATTTAAAAGCACAACACTTTAGTTAGTTAGTCAGTCGTGTATGAGACTGACCTATATCGTAAGGAATTGTAGGCACTTGAAGTATTATTTAGAGTTGATTATAATCTGACACACAGAAATCAGTTGAAGATAAGGGCAATGAATTCTTATAATATGTACAGAATAAGACAGATAACTGGAGTGAATGACATGATATTTTATTAAAAAATATGTAATTTACTTAGGTTTATCATTTCATTAATCCATGTCTACTGTAAAAAATCTTCAGTTTATCTTCATTTACTTTTATTTGTGCTTGATTACAAAATTTCCTACTTAAATGCTACAATTCCTAGTGGAAAAAAAACATTTTTTTTAGCTTTTATAACAGTTATTTTAAAGGGCTTTGACTTGAACTTTGCACAACCCTAAATAGACCAGTGATGTAAATTAAGTATTGTTTCAGATATCATCCTGTAATACTCACTGGTGACCTGAATGTTTCTGAATACTCTGGTCTGATTTCTCTGCTGAGGAATGGCCATGCGGATTGCAACCACATACTGTCATGTCACAGTCGAAATATCTTTACCCCACTGGGAGAATCTTTGGCAGTACCCAATGGCATCTTGCGCAAGTACTTCAACATTCGATCTTCTTGCAAGGTTCACAAGTCTGCAGCCCTATCACAAGAGCCGAAAGATGCTAAGAAAATTGAGGTATTTAACTATTACTATAAGTTTTTATCCAGTTTAAATCCCAAAAAGTCAAAGTGTAGCAAAAAGAAAAATTAGACACTTAAAACTTGACACTTATATGTTTAAAACGATTGATACAGTGTTTATTTTATTTCCCAAGTTGATATATTAAAGTCAAAATTAAATATTTAACTAGTTATAGCCACTTTTAAAACTAACCAAAAACAGAATTTATTGAAATTGAATAAACTAAACAATTGTTCTCACTCAATGTGTAATATTTTAGGTTCAAAACGATAACCAAATCAAAGTATTAAAGGCAAAATTTATTTAAAACCATTTTAAATTCTCAAAATTGAACATTTTTGTTTAATCTTTCTACATGTTTGTCAGCTTTAAAATTTTAAAATGGTCACACATTACCGTGATGGAGTAAGAATTATCTGTGTTCTAATCCTAATTTTTTACTTCTTTCCAGTATCTCAAGTAGACATTAGAATTGATAATTTGACCTTGTGTTAATTATTTGGTCATAATCACACCTTGTGGATCTCAAAAGTCACCATAAACTTTGCAGTGCTCAAAAAGCTTTCAAACTTTTATGAAAATTGTGACTCCAAATGTCTGTTTTCCTCCAATTGACTTTTTCTCCACATCATAGTAATGAACCCAGGATTCATCTCCAGTTGCGATGTTATTTAGGAAATCATTTCCTTCATCTTTATACTAGTGAAAATTTGTCAGACTTCTTTCAAGACTATGGTTTTCATTCCAAGAGTAAGTATTCTTGGCATCATATGGCTGACTAGTTTTTAAGAGAAACCATAAAAGAGTGGTGTGTGATGTGTACATCAACATAAGACTCGTCGTTACACTCAATGGTTAGCCAGAACTAGAAGCATCATTTACATGTAATTTTCGATGTTTATAACTGTTAGGTTTCAATACCAATTAATTTCTAACATAGTTTTGTCACCTTATACACTAGCCCATGAATGTCGATGGGTGGACAATCGTCTGCAACAAAGAACTCGATAACCGCTCTTTGTTTCAACAGCAACAGAAAACTTGTCTCGCTATTCTCGCACAAGAACATCAGACTAACCTGACTGATAAAAATTATATGTGGCACGCTTTTAACTGACTTTTTAATCTTTCATAACAGCCTGATAAGATGTCTTGGTATTCACTTGAGTATGACCTCAGATGTTCTACTTATTAGCACCCCTCGTGAAATTAAAGTAAAAATATATTTATCTCTATAGTTCATAAGTAAACAATCGTGCTATACTTCAATTATAAACATCTTATCCTGTATATTCAGAAAATGTTATTAAGTTATTTCAAAGCAAATACAGGCAAAAACTTCTTTCTTTAAATTTGTTTCATGCAGTTAAATCTTATCTGTCTATATCCTAAACCACCAAAAGATAATAAAGTTTTGTTAATGGCTGAAATACAGAAATTGTAATATGAAAGCAAGAATTCTTCCCACCAATATTATATATTGTGTAAACCATAATACATGTGTGTAACATTACTGCCTAAAATAATCCTTCACTGAAAACTAGATGGTTAATATTGACCCATGATAAATTCTGCAAAACTATACATTACTCATTTATTTCATGACCCGCATTAAAAAAAAACCAAAAATGTATTATATAAAGTATTATTGAAAACTGTTCATGATACAATAATTAGACCAAAATTTGGTCTTTTTAACATAAAATATTATGCAATTTTGACATGTCATGGTGTTTTTAAATACATTATCTTTTAAGGTGGTGAAATCAATTTTGTGTTTTAAAAATATGTTTTTATGTTAAATTCATAGCACTTTAACATAACTTCCCAGAATACAGAAAAGTAGGACAATTTTATATCACTTCATATGAAATTACGGGCATTTAAAATTTAGGCAATTTTATAGTCAGGCTCCCACAAAGAGGTCTTTGAACGTTTGATTTTATATTACTTGCCCATGTATGCACCAAACATTTTCAACTCTACATAGGTGCATACATGGGCAAGTAATATAAAATCAAACGTTCAAAGATTTCTTTGTGGAACACTTTATACATTATGTACATGTATAATATTGTAATTTCAGGGAGTGGCGTATTATTTACTTCTGAAAATGTATGTTTTGTTCAGAAAAAAGTTTAAACATTTAGATTTTTTAAATAGTAATAAAACTATAATTTATTGAAGTCATAAATGAAAAAAAACATGTCGCAACCTGAACTATAACTTATGTGCATGTGCTGTGAAAACCTCACATTTTTATTTGAGCCTGATTTCAAAACTGTCTACATTCCCTACTTTAAATGGTGCCTAAAATTGCACATAGAATGATCCAAAAACATAATTATACTTTTTGTATTCAGGGAAAATATCTTAAAGGACTATGAATTTAACATAAAAAAATATTTTACAAACCCTAAACTGATCATACTGCCTCAAAAACACTGAAGTATACTTGGCCTTCATTGACGATTTAATGACATGTTTATAATCAATAAATTCCTCTAAATAAATTGTTTTTGTTTCTAATTATTAATGAAGTCTTTTTTGATGATAAATATAAAATATAAATCTTAGATAACTATGGAGTTACAAGAAACTATTATTTACAAATATGAGTGTAAGATATAAAAATAAATATAGATAAAGAATTATATGTCTCATACATCATTATCAAACTTTCTATTAACACTAAAAATGTACAAAACTGCAAACTAATCAACACTGAACCAAAAACAATATTTTGAAACAATAGGTTGTATAATTAAGTTAATGTTGATTTTAATAATTATAAACAAACATTATCTTGGAAGTGGCTGGATTTATGTTTTCATATTGTGAAATATTTTAATGAATTACATTAAATGTATATTGATTAATTTAACAATGTTGTTATCACTTAATGGTTTTCTTGTTTGTTATTTATTTATTCATAGTAACTGGTTATTGCTTTTTAACTGTGTTGTTGTATTATTGTTTTTATAGAGATACAAAAGAAAAGAACTGTGTTACAGTATGCTTTTGACTTCACTTTAATGAAGTCTAAAATTTAATTAAATAAGACTAAGTATTTTATACCTACTTATTTCTTGATAAGAGAAAGAAAAAAGAAAAAGTACTAATGATAAAAAACTTTTACGAAACAGTTCCATCATTACTTTTTTTTAAATTGTGTCTTTGTTTTTCATGTATTGTAATGGAATGACAAACACATATAACTGAATTTTAATTTATTGTACATTTAGTCAAACTGACTGCTGCATACGTGTTAATGTGTCATACATGGCCATATGTAAGTGGGCGTTCAAGCCCCCCTCCCCGAAATTTTGAAACACAAGCATTAAAGACAAAAAAATAACACAACTATCTTTATCTCTTATCTATTAAATCTATGTGCCAAATTTGCTTTCTTTAGCTTAACTAGTTTTAGACATTTTTTTAGTATAAAATACAAAATGGTGGCTAGGCAACTAAATGAGACATTTCGTGTTATATGTTCATATGAAATTTTTTGTTTGGGTGGTACTATCACCCACGTATGTTTTTAACACCCTTTTGTGAACACCCTGTATATTCGTCAGTAACAATTCAAATTAGTTTATTGGCGCACGGAACAACTTCTAAACTTTCTATTACGTAGTGCAACATTAATATACAATTTTTAAGGACATTGAAGACAGTCTCAAGAATCTTCGGATTGGTCCCAAAAACAGACTACTATCAGATAGCAAGTCGAATTCACCCCCAATGTCACCATCCTCACCAGAGGGACATTAAAGTAGATTTAAGAATTGCTCAAAACAAGTTATTTGGTATTGATTTTGTTGATGTTTTTTGATGTATTTAACTTTATGAAGGGTTTGTCATTATACTTGTTGGTACATAGTTTAACATTGGTATTTTTGTTGAAATGTTAAAACTCCAACATGTTTAACCCAGTCTTAACTTTGTTTCAGAAAGTTTTATTATTTTTAACAATGGCTACTGTCCATAACACTCCTTTATTATTTTAAACCATCCATTGTTAATAAATAACTAACCAAAGAGTTAAGTTAAAATCACCTTTTCACTTTCTTCTAGCTTGTATATGAATAACAAGGTAGTAGCTTGCCAGTAATGGAATATTTGAAGGAATTCACTAAACATTATCTTATCTGAATGTAACCTTTATGTCACATCTTTAGCTTATCATAATGTGTTATACTGTACATGTATTATTTGTTAATCCCTCTATTTGTTATTATGCTATTGTTGTAATGTGTGATTCTCTTTGTTGTAGAATAAAAGTGCTCAAGGAAGGGGAATGAAATTGATTCCCCCACTGGATGAGTAAGTTTTATACTTCTTTTATTTTTGTTAACAGTCTCGTTCGGTAATAAAGTACATTGTTTAAACACAATCTCCTGATTTTTATCAAACAAATATAATTTCATAATGATTGGGTGTTAAAAGAATAATGTAGTGTTTTGGAATTAAAATAAAACATCCAATCACTTTTTATCACATACATGTCATGTAGCAAATTATTACAGGTGTTTATAATGAATTATTTATATGATTTCAGTACCTGTCGATGGTGTTTGAACCATCCTTTCAACTTTGAGGATGTTTACCAATTTGCCTTCAAAGCATGTGGAGGTCTGGAAAACTGGTTTGAAAGACGGAAGTCTGTAAAAGATTATATATTTTACAGGTAAAGAATAAGAAGTACATGACTAATTAAGATAGTTCCCTCACTCCACCTGCTATATAAAGTACAGTAGCTATTTTATTCCCTGTAAACATGAAGTAAAGATTTACTTTATTTCTGAGGGAAACAAGTACAGTAGCTAATTTATTCCCTCTAAACATGAAGTAAAGATTTACTTTATTTCTGAGGGAAACAAGTACAGTAGCTAATTTATTCCCTCTAAACATGAAGTAAAGATTTACTTTATTTCTGAGGGAAACGAAATTAATCTATTTTCTTAGGTAACAAGCAGTTCTATTTTACTATTATTATGTTATTGTTAAAGCAGCCTGCAAGAATGAAATAGTCTGAGTGTGGCTGGTGCTGGTGCAGCTAAATCCATCCTCTACATGCTGTGCCCTATACTGTTGCTAGTTTTACATGATTGTGTGGAAAATTACTGGTTTATCTCAACATTTGTTTCTATAAATAAATATGACCAGCTGTTATTGTAAACTGTTATACATATGCTTGATTTTACCGTTTTGCAGATATGTAAATCAAACAAACAGTATGACCATAAATAGCTATATTATAGTTGAGACAACTGGTGGTCATCAGCGATTTGGCAACACTGCCTTAATGTCATCAGACTGTTGCGGGCTGCTCTAGTATGTTGCTAAGAAGAACCAACATTTGCTTTTAAGAGATATTAATTACATGTAAATCCCATAACAATATTCTATCATCGAGAACTGGTAATAGGAATGCTGAAACAATCTGAAACTCATACAGATTGGTACAAATATTGATCCTATAAATTTCTTGGCTAAATTTATTGGCCAGCTCGGTAAGCCATTTTGTTTAAATATGGCAGCCAGTCAATTTGTACTAATTCAATACTCTGTTATTTATAAATCTAGAGAAAAAGTAAAAGGTATTATGGAATGCTTATAACATGTCCTAGCCTTCTATAAACAAGATTTTTGTATCTCAACCAGTTTTCAAGATATTGAGTATATATAAATCCCATGAGAATAAATTAATGATATAGATGTAAAAAAATCTATCTACTTTTTCTGACTTAGCGAAAAAGACTATTTAAAGTATATTTGGCATCAGAGTAGAAATTAATTGAGATAAAAAAATTATTTATGTGTTACAAGACTTCTTGTCTTAATATATTTCATACCATTAATGAATAATGAATCTCTCAAAAACAAATTTAAGTGGTGCACAGAAGCGGAAATTATTTAACTGGATCATTCATCTACTTCAAGCTAGTTACCTATGAGATGTTGTGCTCTCAGAAATGTACAGGCCTTTTTTACACTGTAATTTGCTGATATTTTGTAAAATTATGTTGCAGTGGAGGTCGTAAGCAACTTCAGCTAGTTTCTCGTTTGCATTATCCATCATGGTTGGACTATAAGTATTATTTCCCGTACCTACCCAACCAATTCTGTGCATCAGACCACCTTCCTCTGACAGCATCTTTTATATATCCCATACACTAATCTTGTACATAATAATCCCAGCTACATGTGATCACATGCTCCTTTGGACTTGGATTTCTGAATCTTTGCTTTTCAAGCCTTGGGATGTCAAGCTCCATCCGTGCTTCACAACTTGAACACATGAATAGAACACACATTTAGTAAATAAGTTAAATAATAGGTTTTAAAACATCCAGCCAGTCAGGCAATAGCAGTAAGAGGGATAATGAAGGAGAATCATCTACTTTGAAATGTTATTACATTTCATTCTACATTTTTATTACAAATATGCAATATCAAACAAATATTTGTTTATTTTTAGTGGACTATAATATTATAATGTTCATACATATTAGGCACATATTAGTTTTATGATGTAGTTTATTAAATATAATGAATTCTGTTTCTGAAATCATTTATTGTTTGTTAAATTGTGTCATCCCTTTTCCAATTCGGTGTATCTTCTACAAAGATTTTATCTGTCATAACCTAAGCTAACACGAAAAATTCAATATGAAGCAATGAAAATTTTATTTTGTACTGCTTATGAAGTATAAATTAATTAACAATAGACTAAATAATATCTAAGATTGATAAGTTGAAACTCCATAAATGTTTAGATATTTTGTTTCGTATGTATAGTTCAAACCAGTAAAGTAGTAGTTAGTAATGAATCATAGACATATGTATTTCCTTTCCAAGATTTTGAAACTTAAAAATGACTGTCCCATATGTTTTTTCTCTGATATTTATTAATGTTTTCAGTAAAAATATTATTTATTAACTAGTTAGTTTTTTTTATGTCATGATGAATTTTAAGGTTTAAAACTCAAATTCTTTGACTATTAGTACATACAGTAGTACAGTAATTAGTACTGGAGATAAATAACTGCGGTATAGCTCTAATTTAAATTATGAAAACATTAGTTGTGATTGTTCTTTCTTACTTAAAAAACCACCAAATAATATTTGATTGTATTGAATTTAACCAATTATTTTGGTAATGCTTGAAATGATGCTTTTCCTTATTTTGCACTCCAATATAATCTAAATTGAACAACTGATGTCAGAAACACATTTAAATTACAAATAGAACTTTAAGGGTTCTCTTCTAATCAGCATGCTAGAGTATGTGTATGTGAGTTTTTAATATTAATTTATTTTATTATAGATTATATATTTTGTATGTGCCTTACATATGTATGATATTCTGAGTTTAATTACTGAATTTCGTACATAAATCTGTAATTAAAGGTAATTTTGTTATAAAATCGTTTTGTAATAAATAGGTGGGTAAACTTAAAATGACACTGATCAAGATACAGTACTATACTGATAAAGGATTGAGGGTATAAAATTATTCTAGTTAATTAAATAATGGGTAAAAGCATAAATGGCTATTTTTTACCAGTCTAGTATATTTGTGAATTTACATAAACAGCATATATAAAGATACGAAGAGTCATATAGTATAGTAAGATTTGTAGCATGCAAGAGTAATGATTTGAGAGTTATCTCCTTAGCATCTACATACAACACATTTTCACCGATGGACTGTTTTGTTTTTCAGAATCAGAATCAGAATTTTTATTGCCGTTACAAATGTGGTATGCATGGCATCGTCATCTCATACAAAACAAATTGTATTATAAAAGTAAAATATTCATAACTAGACTATGTTAGCTTCAATATGATCTATAACTTCATCTAAACTGTATGCTGCTAGATTTACTAAGATATTTTTTAAGCATTTCTTAAACCTAATAAAATCTAGACATTTAATATGATTTGGTAACATGTTATAAATTTTAATACCTATCTCTACAAAACTATTTTTGGTACACTGGTAGGTACAGTAGTTTACTCTAAGATTAGAACAATTTCTAGTAAAGTAATTATGTATAGAGCTATTTACTGTTATTGTCTGCAAGTTATTTTTAACATACAGTAATACATCCAGAACAAATATAGAAGGCACAGTCAACACCTCTAATTGTCTAAACAAAGGTTTGCAATGGGTTCTATTGTTTACATTACACATTATCCTAATAGCTCTCTTCTGCAATATCAAAAGTCTTTTGGTGTTAGGATCATTGCCCCATACAATAACTCCATAGGACAAATGACTCTGGATGTGTGCATAGTATACTGCAGTTAATGTTTCAATATTTACAATTAATCTCAATCTTAACAACATAAAAATGCCTTTTGCTAATTTTTTACATAAAACTTCTATATGTCTGTTCCATTTCAGATTCTCTTGGAGGTGAACACCTAGAAACTTTACATTATCATGGTTAGGTTTATGTTGCAAACTAAAATTAATCTCCTGAGTTTTCTCATGGTTTACACAGAGGACGTTCGCCGCACACCAATCATTCACAATTGAGTTAGCGACTAATAGAGAATCATTTACTACATTAAGATTTTTACCATTCAGTAAGATTGCTAGGTCGTCTGCAAACATGTATGATCTTGTCACATTGTTATTTATGGAGGCTGGCAGGTCATTTACATAAATTATAAATAATACAGGTCCCAAAATGGATCCTTGTGGAACCCCTGCTGTAACTGCATTGTATTGAGAAGAGCTTCCATTAAAAGCAACCATTTGATATCTCTCTTTGAGATATGATTTAAAAAATTGTAAAGACAGATCATCAAAACCATAATACTTAAGTTTATCTAACAAAATTTCATGATTTACCGTGTCGAAGGCTTTAGACATGTCGAAGAACTTGCCTATGACCACTTTTTTATCATCTACACCATAAATACAGTTCTTCATAAATTTTACAATAGCATTTAGTGTTCCTCTCTTAGGCCTAAAACCAAACTGACTATCTGATAACAATAGGTTACTTTCAAAATACTGAATTACTTGCCTATTTATTATTACCTCAAACACTTTTGAAACAATTGGAATTATCGAGACAGGTCTAAAACTCTTATGTTCTTTCCGTGAACCTTTTTTATACAGTGGTATAACCTTTGCCAGCTTAAGGCACCTTGGAAATGTACCATTATTAATACAAAGATTCAAGAGATAGGCTAGAGCTTCGGCAATAAAAGGTGCAGCAAGTTTCAAACAGCTCAGAATTAAAACCATACACATCCAGACATGAACTATTACTTAACAAATTAATAGCATCATACATCTGTTCAACCTTTACTTCAGTAATACTAAATTCACAGTTAGACACATTACAACTTAACTTACTTAAATAGTATGACATAGACTGACTAGAAAAAGGCACATTAGCAATGAGATCATTTACACTATTCACAAAAAAGTTATTGAAATCACAAGCTGTTAGACTACTTCCAACTTCTGTACTTTTAGACCTATCACTATTACTTATATTTTCATTAATAATAGACCACATAATTTTAGGTTTATTTTTAGCAGATGACACCCTCTCACAATTAAAACGTAGCTTACAACTTCTAACATCGCTTTTATATTTCTTCTTTAATTTCATATAACATTCTTTAAAGTAGGTTATGCCTGTAGACTTATACTGAGCATACATATATAAACAACTTTCCTTAAGTTCTTTGAGGTCTGTATTATACCAAGAGGGAAGTTTACAATAATCCCTAACAGCTGGTACATACTTAATAGGAAAAGCAATATTCACAATGTTCATAAATTTATTTAAAAAATAGTCAAATTTATCATCTATGCTATTTAACTCATACAGAAGCAACCAGTTAATTTTACTAATTAGAGTGACAAAATACAATGAATTGATATAATCAATTGTTCTGACAATTTTAAAATCTTTTTGCTTAGAACTATTTACATTGGTTAGCCTACTATTTACATGACTGGTAACGTTATCTTTCCTTGGTAACAATTTGCATTTTAGAACAATCGCATGATGGTCTGACATAACCATAGGCTCCACTGCAGCATTCTCAATTCTGTCAAAATGTACAGTGGTGGCAATGTTGTCAATACATGATCCGCCATCCACAAAATTCGTACTAGGCCTAGTTACATCAGAAATGGTTGTCCAAAGGTTAAAACCTAAAAGTAAATCTAAAAACTTAGCTTTCCTAGAGTCATTGACTAAAATATCAATATTAAAATCGCCACACAGCATAATTGATGCCTTATTCTTATTACTATTCATAAAATTACTCAACAATTCATACATGTGCTCAATAAAATTGTCAAAGTTCTGACCGTCAGGTACTCTATATATTTCGATACAAACTAGGTTAATCTCCTTTATAAATACAGCAGCTACTTCACAGATATATTGACTAGACAGTTCTGTTAAAAAAGTCACCTCCTCGCCCAGCCATCTGGATCTTAAAAATATTGCAGTGCCCCCTCTTTGGCCCGAAGATCTACAAAATGCGCTGATCAATTTAAAATCTGGTAGACTCACCTCCATCAGTTCATCGCTGCTCAACCAATGTTCACAAACACACAACATGTCTGTATTAAATTTCATTGCCAACAAATTAGCTTCATCTCTCTTTCCAAGAAAACCCTGCACATTCCAATGTACAATATTTACACTGTCCTTAGATTTATAGTCCAAGTCTATAGGCTTTGATGGCCTACTCATATCTGCACCTAGGACCCTTTGGTTACATACGTGTTTTGTGCTAAAAAATCACCAGGTGTTCCCATAGCCTCGGTTTTATTCCTGTGGGGCTTATACTTTCCAATTATACATCCCTCAGGCCACAAGTTTGGATGCATCAGTTCTTCACTTAAATTAAATGGCACGCCAATCTTAAATGAGCTATAACCATTAAACCTTGTAGTCAGCTTTTCACACACATATAAATCTGAGTCCTTCAGATCCTTAAGGTAACTTTTAATATTGTCAGAGCTTTCAGTTGCGTCAAGCCCTGATAGAAAAATCCAATACAGCCTCGGTGCAGTTTTTAACATATTGCCTTCACTTGACACTTTAGTTCCAAAAATTACTTTATTTTTCACATTCCTCTTTAAAGCATCCCTAAAGCTGTATGGTGCCGCAATACTAACACTATTTTCATGCATAGGTCTGCCTTTAGTCAGAGGCACATTAGTTGAGTTGTTCCTAAGCCTAGGCTTACCTTGTTCAACATAACCTCCATTAGGTCTAGGTTTACGCATTTCATACTGGTTGTAACTAGGCATATACCTAGCTGTCACTGGTTTCTTTTTGTGATTAACCACCTTCCATTCAGAGTTATTAATAACTCGTTGTCCGTTCACAACTCTGATAGCCCCACCACTAGGCCTACGGGATCCAGCTGCTTCCGAAGTCACATCAGCTTTGTCAGAGAGTGAATTATCGCTATTATCGTTTGATTCAATGTCCACACCAACATTATTGTCCAAAGCAACAGCATTGGATATGCCTTCCGACCCCGACATATCGGTACATTCACCAGCTTCATCACAAATTGAACCTTGTGTTGAAAGGTTTCCACATCATTCCGCTCTGTACTCTCCCCGTCCTTCATAGTAGCTTATGGACAATGGTTTTAGATATTTCATAGAAAAATTAGATTATACAACATAGCATTGTATATTAATCACTATTTCACATTAAAAAAGATTTATAAGTTTATTTCTTAATATTTAAAGATAAATTTTAAACCTGATTTGAAAAATTTATTATTTATTTTAACCTTCTTGTGATTGGCTATTAAGTACTATAGAACATTGTATATAACTATTTAAATCTAAAAGTTAATATGAGTAGCACTCTGTCGCAGCAAGAACTGTAAACGAACAATACTTGAAATGGCACTACATGAGAGCTTCTTCCCCATTATCTAGGGGGTGCAGGAGAAATATCTCAGCATCAGAAGTAACTCTACAAATAGAAACCATAGTTAAGTTTTGGAAATAAAATAACCCTTATGTACTATGGGGTATAGTACCCAATCTTGATACAGATAGACTCAAAAAAACCAGTCGCCAAAGTCTTAAGCCTAAATGTTTAGCATTTCATGTAATAGTAGCCATGTTTTAAATTCATAGTATAAACTGTATTTATTTAGCAATATTATTGTGTAGTAAACATTCACATTATGTGTCATGCAAGTTTTCTCTTCATATTTTACTATCATGAGGGATCGCTTAAATTATAGGAATATCTGAGTTTCATTAAGTTAAAATTTTGTGTTGGCGTCATGATGACATAAACTGTGATAAACCCTTATTCTTTGTTTTACAAATAAAAATGTTCTAATTTTTAATACATGGTTTAGTTCAAATTGTTTAATTCAAAACATTCACACAGCAAGTGTCAGAAATGCTAAATAATCCATTGCAATTCCTTGCAACGGGTTTAGCAACCTAAATATATTTTTGAATGATGTCAGTAGAGCATTGAAGTATTCAGTTCAATACCAATTTATCAGAAATGAGTAGCAATGTTTAAGTATTTATTACAAAAGATGTTAAAAAACTATTAAATGGGTAACACCAAACAGTCCCCATAATATTGTGAAATTGTGCTGATTATGTAAATATACTGAAAAATAATAATATTAAATGGTTTTAAATATAAATAATTATACATATTATGAAGGAAAAGAGATTAAAGAGGAATGTTAATAATTTGTTCAGATTTTAACATTTTCCTTCAATATAATAGAGAATGTCATCTGTTTCTACATAAATGAAAAAAGTTGTTGCTGTAAATTATTAATAATAAAAGCGAACAGGTAGCTGAAGTTACACAATTTAGTTATTATTCTTGTAATTAACTTACATTTTCTTGATACTTAGTAAATTATTTAAGTGAATTTTGACGAGCACAATAAAATTACGCTCAATAAATGATACATTAAAATAAGTAAATTATTACACTATGGATATATGTAAAGAACCTGATTTCAATATTTTGTAATTACATTTTTTATGTTAGTCAATTTTCTTGCACTCTTTTCTGTGATTAATTTTTTTCAAGATATTTTTGAAAACCTCTGGTACAAAATCATACAGGTGAAATACTACCTAAAGATCTAATGTTGAACATTTTAGTTTTATGATGATTGTTGTTTTTTTAGTTAGGATTATAAAGCTATAATATAGCTTTAAAATCCTAATAAACATAGAAGTTGCATGTAAAATATAATTTAGAATATTGTAAAACAAGTCTTATAGCAAGTGTTGCATTTGTTAAGGACAGTCTGAGTTGTAGTCTGAGATTGACTAAATTTAAATGCATATAGCTGTAGTATAAAATAATGTTAGTTACTTATTTTACTGGAACTAATATCGTTTTGAATAGCTATAACTTTTTTAAGTGTAAGTAAGTAATATTTTAATTTTTAGGAAGTAGTTTAGTTACCATAACATTGAAACCAATGTCCAAAGGCTGTATATTTTAAGAGTAATAAATAGTTTTGTTAAACTTTTGTATGACATGTTACTTGACAACTGCTCAAGATTTGTACTTTTATAAAATAAATTAGTTGGTTTTTAAGAGAGAGAGAGAGAGAGAGAGAGAGAGAGAGAGAGGTCTTTATTTACAATCATTGAGATTGAAATGGCGTCAACTTAACAAACATTTTTAGTAATAGTCCAAATACTTGCTTTACAACAATATTTCACTTGTTTTAACAGTTTGCCCAGTCCATGAATTCCTTCACACTGTAAAATGGACGTTGCAGCAACCACTCGTAGAGTTTTCCTTTTAAGGCTTTTGGATCAGTCCTCTTCAGCTCCTCCGGTAGCAGGTTAAACAGCCTGGCCCCAGCATACGTCGGCTTCATTTCAAATCTTCTACTGTTGTGGGATGGAAGAATGAAATTGTGGGCAAATCGGGTGTTGTGCTGATGAATATCTTCTCCTCTAGGTATACTCTTTTTGCAGGCTAAAATGATCACCTCCAGTATGTATATATTTACAACTGTAAGAATCCTCCATCTTTTGAAGTGCTCACGGCAGCTCTCGTTCCACTCCAAATCTGCCATAATTCTGAGAGCTTTCTTTTGGATTATGAGGACACGTTCGAGATGAAGCTGGGAAGCTGCGCCCCACAGAGTAACTCCATATCTCAGATGGCTCTCGAAGATGGAAAAGTATGTAATTTTAACGGCTTCAATGTTGCTGACGGACTTAACCCGTCTCAGGGCGAAGATACCGCTGCTCAGCTTGCCGCATAAGATGTTTAGGTGCTGCACCCACGACAACTTGCCATCGATGACGATACCGAGGTGTTTGGTGGATTCCACCAATTGAAGTCCAGGAAACTCAGAGATGGTATCTCTTTTTGAACCCATAACAAGCTGTTTCGTCTTGGTTTCATTAAAGACCAAATCATTCCCATTGCAGTAATCCATGGCCAGACCAAGTGCGATATAACCTTTGATTTCCAAATCCTCCGCAGAAATACTGGATGACAAAAGGACAGAGTCGTCTGCATACATGATTGTTTTGCAGAACTCTTGAGTGTATTCTGGTAAATCGTAGGTAAACAGGATAAAGATCACAGGACCCAGCACGGACCCCTGTGGAACGCCCCTGGTAATGGGGAGCTGACTTGACCTGAAGAAGGTGGTCGCTTTATTGTCGAAGTGCCTTAGTTCAACTAATTGGTCTCTGTCTTGAAGGTAATTGCTGAACCAGTTCCAAGCGGTGTCCCTGAATCCAAGCTTACTGAGCTTAGCCAGGATTAGCTCATGACCTAGGCAATCAAAAGCCTTGCTCAGATCCAGGTAGACACCGGTCACACTATGTCCCTCCTCGAGCTTATCAATGATGTATTCCACCAACTCCACTAAAGCAGTCAGAGTTGACTTCTTACTTAGGAATCCATGTTGTTCTCTGAGTTGTATGGAATTCTTCTGTAGGTGTTCACAGATCCGCATATGTACAACTTTCTCTATAACTTTTGAAAAGGTAGAGACCAGAGAAATCGGCCTGTAGTTTTCCAAATCGTGCTTGCTTCCTTGTTTGTGAAGGGGTATCACTTTTGAAGACTTCATCTTCTTAGGACAGACACCAAGTCGGAGGCTCAAGTTGACAACGTGCAGTAGCGGCTCAAGCAGTTCCTTTTCACAGCCCCTCAACATCACAGAGGAGAACTCATCTAGCCCCGCTGAAGTTTTGTTCTTCATGTTACGTATTATTTTACTTAACTCCCTCTTCGATGTTGGCTCAAACTCTGTCAATGGGAAGGCTATGTTCAGGTCCCCGCTGGGAATTGTGCGAGGATCACCCTTGTCCACCCTGTTCAACGTATCCTCCGCCACTGATGTGAAGAATTTGTTGAAACTATTGGCCATCTCTTGGGGACTACTGGACTCCACACCATCGAGAAGCAAGTGATTCACGTTTGAGTGTTCTTGAGTTTTTTCTCGTCTTTCGCTATTAATGACAGTCCATATTGCTTTTGCCTTGTTATTTGATTCAGCGATAAAATTGGCACTAGCTTGCTTTCTCAATGATTTTAGTTTTAAATCATAGGCTTTTTTTAAGTCAGATGATCTTTTTTTGTCTTCTTGTCTGCCGTACAGTTTAAAAGCATTTTCGGCTTGTATGAACTCTTGTTTCATTTGATTAGCTTCGTGATCATAAGCCAGAGTAATTGATTTACGTGGTTTCTGTCTAGTATTTTTGGCTGGACAGGTAGTATCAAGGGCAGAAGTTACAATGGCAAGAAAATTGTTATACGCGTCATCCACGTCAATACACGTTAGTACTCTATCCCATGATTGAAGGTCGAGATGCATCCTCAAATTTTCAAGATTTATGCTGTTTGATGTGACGACGAGTTGACAGGATTGGAACTTTCTTTTTTATTTCAAAATTGAGGCTACACAGCTGGCCGGTGTGGTCTGAGATTCCTGTGTGGAGGACCTGCACGTTGACATCACCGATGTACTCTGCAGAGACACAGCACATGTCTATGGAGGAGAAGGTTTTCTGAGTCACTCTAGTCGGGGCCAGATCAATTCTTTCCATATGAAAACCTGCCAGTAGTTCATTCAGAAGAACTCCCTCTCTGGATGTTTTGAGGCCATCGACATTAAAGTCACCGACAATGAAAACCACATTTTTCTGTGATCTCCACTGTTCCAGTATCGAAGACAGTGTCATTAGGGTCAGCAAGTAAGCATCCTTATCGTTGTTTGGGGGACGATAGATGCCAAGAACATGTAGATTAGTTTTCCTATTGAGACCAATGGAAATAGCAGAAACTTCGCAAACAAGAGGAGTGCTAAGATATTCAATGTTTAATGTTGTTACTTCTTTTTGTATACTATTATGCTTATACTATGCTGTTCGAATTAATTGGGACAAATGAAAAAAAACCAATTATTTCCTAAAACATTAGTTTTTAATCATTAGATACCTTATTTAGATTGAACAATCAATACATTAGTATGAAGTATGTCCTCCTTTAGCAGAAATGACCTCACCTACACGTCTTGGCATTGACTCCACTAGTTTAGCACACATGTTCTTGACTTCATCATCGTGAAACCAAACTTGTTATAGCACTTGTTATCATTTTTTCTTTTGTAGTGCAATCCATCTTAGCTAAACGTTTCTTGAGAATATGCCATAAGTTCTCAATCGGATTTAGGTCGGGTGAGTTACCAGGCCAATCAAGCACTTTTACTTTGTTTTCCCGCATAAAAGTCTTGACCAATTTTGAATTGTGGCAAGGGGCTAAGTCATGTTGAAATGTTCCATCAAATGTTTCCATAAATGGAACTATCCGACTGCGTAGTATGTCGATGTATTTGGCTGAATTCATCATCCCATTGATGGGAACTAAGCTCCCAGTACCATTTGTGGTAAAAAAACCCCAAAACATCTGTTTAGAAGGATGTTTAACAGTCTGTTGGATATGACCTTCTCGCAAAGGTTCACCTTCACTCCGCCTAACAACACTTGATAGATATCCCTGCACAAATAAATGTGATTCATCACTGAAAATAACTTTTTTCCAGTCATCTACAGTCCATGATCGGTATTTCTTAGCCCATACTAAACGTTTTTGCATCATTTTCTTAGTAAGAAATTGTTTTTTCTTCGGTTTTCTTGCCTTTCGACCAACTTCCAGAAGTCTTTTCCTTACAGTTGAAGTACTCACTTCAATACCAGAATCCAACAAATCCCTTCGAAGGTCTGTGCTTGTCTTTCTTGGATTTATTTTGCTATTTCTTATTAGAATTTTGTCAGTTCTTGGAGTTGTTTTACGTTTGCGCCCACATTTTCCTTTTCTTTTTGGAGACAATGATCCGGAATCTTGATATGTTTTTAAAATTCTGGAAACACTAGATTTTCCCACACCAACTGCTGTAGCTATATCTCTCACAGTCATAGACGTGTGTTCATTAAGAGCAACAACTTTAGCACGCTTCCTAGGTGTTATATCCATCTTTGAAGAAGCACGTAATAAACGGAACACAGTACCACAACCACCGACCGCCACAAAGAAAGGCTCACAACTGAAGGAATGACACTCCAAAACCAGTCAAACAAGTTTTTTACAGTCAAGGTCAACCCAGCACACTACTTCTATGCAGTTATAACCGGTTTGAAGCGGTCTGGGACATCACCAGTTATCACAAACTAACAAAGACCAGAAAAACATGTTTGTCCCAATTAATTCGAACAGCATAGTATATTGCTATTCCTCCTTTTGAAATACCTTCTCTGCAGAACGATGACACCAACTCATAGTTTATAAGTCTCGTATTGGCCATGTCATCCCCATTTTGCCCATGTTCCGAAATTACAATTACATCCGGAACAAGCTCATGAAGGCAATGGTTAAATCTTTCTATTTTATTCTTCATTCGGTCTGCATTTTGGTGAAAAATCTTTAGATACTTATTTGAGCTTTTCTTGCGGAATTCACAAAATGTCTCCAGCGGGTCCGAGCGGGTTTCCATTTGTCTGGTTTCATGTGTCGCTTCCCTAAAAAATCTTTTTCAGCACTGACTGACTTGTCATTCTCTGATACTTGATTGTATGTTAATGATTTTGAATTTATTTGGCGAGGGTGCTTGTTTTGGTCTAAGCCCTTCAGGAAATCATCAATATTTGCATTAAAGAAATCTTGAATAGATTCCCCATCGTTCAGAAGTTTGGCACTAATCGGTGGTTTTCGTTTCAGCCGGAGATTTGGAGTAGATGTGTTGGATTCAGAAATTGAAGGATCAGTCAGGTTCTGACTTACAGGTATATTAGTTGGTGTTGAAGGGGGCGCTGAAGGGATTGTGTTCTCGATCACAGTAATTCTATCTTCAAGAAGTTGATATTTGTTTTTCAAACTGTTAATATCCTTTGATAAGTCATCCGACAAGTCAGAAGCAAAACATTTTGGTACCTCGAGATTGACAGAGCTCAGCTTTGTATTTTTTAGAGAAATAATCTCATCTGTCATCGTCAAATATTTATTTTTATTGACGTCTTCCTTGTTGTCTATTGATTTTTGTTTATTACGTTTTTTACTTACTCTTACTTGCCATTTATTAGCAGAGGCCCGTATTAGTTTGATAGGTGTAACAGCCTTATGTGACAAATCTCCCCCATTAGAAGGCAAGTGCTCCCTTCCTAAACATGAGGGAAGGTTTGTGTACCAGTCCCCAAAAGGTGTCTGAATACCGTTCATACAGTAATACTGATTTATAAACTTGGCATTTAAGATAACATTAAACCCACACTCGAAACCATTGTTTTGCTGATAGCAAGGGATCTCAAAAATGCTACCCTCCATAATGCCAATCTTTAGAGCAACCTCATGAGCAGACTTCCTATTTACACCTGCCATGGAGTCGAGATGGTACGCTTCAGAGCTGGTTCTGTTCACAAACAGTAGAGACCAGTGAGTCCCCGAGTCTGCATTATTTACATCAACACTGTTATTTACACTAAGAAATATATATTTACAAACGTAAAAGGTAGACTGTAATAACAATGTATTTACATCCTCCTGACAACTCAATTTGACAGCCTGAGTGAATGCAGGACCCATAAACATGATGTCCTTGTTAGCGCTTTCTGACATGTTTACAAAATAGCTATCGATAATGTCATCATCCACCCACTTATCTTTAGTATTGCAAGGCTTACTATTAAAGGTAGCTACTTCCTTATTTAATAAATCCAACTTAAGACTAAGATGCTTTGCAGATGTGACTAAACTAGCATTTTTCTCTTTCATCTCACAGGAAGAGTTTTTCAAAGCAGTTAACTTTTTTACAAGAGAGAAATTTTCCTCTGTTAAGCGTGAAACTTTTGCATCACGTTCCTGAAGAGCGCTTTCCAAAGTCCTAATTTTCTCATCCAGTGACTGCTTTTCTCCTTCGACTATGTCCTGTATTTTGAAAGAGTTATTCATCTCTAGTAGCCTTTGCTCTTTCTCGAGCTCAAGTTTAGACGTCAAAAGTTGGATGTCATTTTTATAACACTGGAGAGATAAAGTGCACCGGTCAGATTCACTGTTAATCGCGTCAACAATTTCCAGTAGCTGAGATATTTTGGAAATTATATTTTTTAAATCAGCCTCAGGATAGCTAGAGGTCAAAATATTTAACTCGTGTGTTAAACAAGCAATAATGTCATGAGTATCATGTTTAAAAGATTCAGTTGTTTCATAAACAGTTTCGTGATTGTCTTGAACCATAATGACATATAGACCAAGAGAAGAGTAATATTGTTAAAAATGAATAGTCACAATGTAAAAGAATTTCTTCCAGTTTTAAAAACACGATTTTGGACTACAGAACAACACTGCGTCAGGTCAATTTCATACACGCATCCTCTCAAGGCAATAATAAAATAATGTATCTCAATAGTATTGTCTGCAAAAATGAGATACTTTTTGTAACACAGATAAGTACGAATAATGCAGTGACAAAATGAAGGCGAAACGGCAAAATCAGTTGGTGCGTCCTTATCAGCTAAGATAAGCGCTTATCTACGTGACTGACTGGGTAAATCTTGATTCGTGCAATTGGCAGCAACAAACTTGATTGCGCATGCGCCAACTGTGATAAGCGTGACGTGTACTTCGTCTTCTTGTTGATCAGAGGGTCATTCTTAGAACTGGTGACTCAACTGAGATAAGACAAGCCTACAGTATAAACTCACGGCTGTCAGTCCGTCCTGCTAGAAACCCACCGTCCTTGATTGGGCGCACTGGGCTCTTGATATTTAACGCTTAGGGAAAGTCCTGTTGCGCGTGCGTTACGTTAGAAAGTAAAAAACTTTATTTAATTACGGACAACATAAATCTTGCTGACAACCAATGTAGGCCAGGCCTACCACCTGAATGATTACTTTTAAAATGATTACTTGATTTTACCAAGCTTCTGATTACTATTCTTTTTAAAATTATAGTGATAATAATAATAGTGAAAATATGTGATAACAAATAATTTTTTCCTTATTATTTAGCTATGTTCCTGTTATATTGTGAACTGCATTCTAGCTGATAGATCCCCCTTTAGTATCCATTGAATGACGGTGTTGAAAAACAACTATCTTGTTTTATTTTTACATAGTGTCAAACAGTTATTCTATAACCACTGCATTATGTTTAATAGATACCTGAAATAACCCACCTATTTGGAATGGAAGAGGTTTGTTAACAAAAATTAATTAGAATGGTTGTAATGATGATCGTGTCTTACTGATAACTCTTAATGCTTTTTGTATCAATATACAGGTTATTTTTATAAAGCTTTTGATATTTGATGTCTGCAAACATAGATCAACTGTACATTCAAAAATAAAGGTACCATTATAACACTTGAGGAGGGTCATTGGTTTCATATAACATGAAAGCTGCCTCTGGAAATTTTATCTGACTCAGTGACAAAGACAGGAAGTACATTGAGGGGAGAGGATTGGTTGATATCTCATCTTTATTATAGGAAGTTCAAGTGATTGTAGGACTGTAGGTCCACGCCTAGACGTCACGTTTCTGCAGGGTAGTCCGTTTTCCACGGGTGTCGGCGTGGACTAACTGTCCTACTTTTCAAAACTGACCTGGCCGTGCATTAGTTTTTATACCTGCACTCATTCTTCATTGTGATCAGTGATGATTTCACTACACTCGCACAGCGTAGACTGCTAAGGCAGTAAACAGTTAACTCAAACCAAAACTCAAGCTATCACAATATATGGAGTAGATTACTAATTGGAATTATATTTAAACAAATACCACACATCACTATATTACTTACTATCTGAGTAAATCAGCATTATCCAAATGAATCATAAACATCTACAGTAATTTAGTATTAATTATTCCTTCTCTTGGTCCATAGTTAGTATAGGCCCTAATAATGTATCTTACACGTAGTACAAGTTAATAGAAGTGGAAAGTTTATTTATTGTTTTATTAACACTTGATAATTAAAATAACCAATAGGTTATATCTAATATATCACATTCATAGTAGTTTCAAATTACTTTAAATAGGTAACGATACAAAGACAAAATATTTTATTATTTTAAATAGTGGCTTTTGCCTATAAACTAAAAATAAATACTAACGAAACTTATTGCCTATGGAGACATACAAGCTTACATAATGCCGCTAACGATAGGTTTTAAATATCACTCAAACAGCAATTCGATGAAGACTGGATGCAAGAGATTCTCTATTTTCATTCAAACTTCCATTTGTTATTCATCGCTATAGCCATTACAACCTACTGTAAAATTCATTCAAATCTAGGAACAATAGGAGATAATATTTTTAGTTACGAGCAGTTACCAGCGACTTAAATGCCGTAAGGTTATTAAAAGGTATACAGTTACAATACATGTTAAAACTAGTAGTTCCCCGCGGTTTCACATGCAATTCTTAGGCTTTCGTATAAGCACTTCTGGTTTGAGTGAATTGTACCTCGTATATCCCCCTTGTTCCTACGATCAAGGAAATATGTATAAAAATGTTTACTTATGCCATTATAATTTATTCCAGGCTTATTAAATTTCGTGCCTTAGTTGATGTTACCTTGTTTCCTCGATGCGTTTTATAACGGTCTTTAAATTTATATTAAAAGTTATATGGTAAATCTTTCATTGACATCTGCATCACAGTACTCACCAAGCACTGCACACATTCTTATCTGAATATTTTTCTTACTCTGTGCTTAACAGTAGTTGCAGAAAAGATTGAAAAAGAAGTGTACTATCAAGCTTACTCAATGCTTTCGAGACTAAATGGAAACAAATTGAAAATAGTAGTTAAATTAATTACACATATGATTGTCCAGTCTTAAAACAATGTTTATACAGAACGGTTGACTAAAGTTAACAGGCTCTTTCAATCTATACAGGGTGGCACATGTCAGTTTCCCCGACTGAGAACAGAATCAAAATTTTTAGCAATAAGGTTTATTGTTATTAACAAGTTCAAATGCATTTCTAATTAGGTTTCTGAGTGCGTCAAGATTTTGCGGTTTTGAAGCATACACCGTCTCCTTTATAATACCCCAGAGTGAAAAGTGACATGGGGTCAGGTCTGGTGAGCGCGCAGGCCAATCGATTGTAACACGGCGACCTATCCATTCATTAAATGTGTTATTTAAAAAATCTCGAACTTGGATACCGAAATGGCCTGGGGCACCATCTTGTTGCCAGATGAGAGAATGAATATTGAAGTACACGCAGTTATGCCGATTAACGCGCCCATTTAGTTTGAAACATGCCTCATCATACGACAACATTTATCGGAAGAAATTTGGATCAGCCTCTGAGCGGATATTTATTGCCTCATAGAATCATCCTCGTGAAACGCTTGGTGTAAAGATGGACGGTATTGCTTACATTTTAATTGCTTTAACATTCTTTGCACGCTTCTTCTTGATATTTTCTAGTCCAGCAGATGCCTTACGAGTCGATTTACCGAGACTGGCTACAAAAGCTTGAGTAACTGTCTTCAGTGTTTCTTCGTTGCAAAATTATCGTCGACGACCACACTTCGGGGCATTTAAAACGCTTCCTGTGTATTCAAATTTAATGTTTAACTTCCACAAATGCTGTCGAGTGAGTATCGCATCACCTGGATATTTACCACTATATTCTTCAATTATTACGGCAGTATTTTTATTATGCTTCCACCACAACTAAAGGATATAAACTCGTTGTTGGGTTGTAAACATTTAAAAAACACACACAAACAAATAGCAGATGCAAAGAGCGTCACTTTACACTACCCACTGGAACAGACAACAATGAACTTACTCCGTATTGCTGCCAAATTAACATAAGAACCAAGACATCGTTAATTGTGTAACTAACCTAACTTTTTTTTATGTATATAGATTTTGTTTAATTCTTTCTGTAGCGATCTAATGAACAATATTTAGCAGATATAGAGTATGGATCTGGAACACTGGTTCAAGTGCTGCCGAGTGAGTACGACGATCCCTGTCAACCCCTCGTCAAAAGAAACCCGTGAGTCAGACAGTGGGTCCACGATCCCGGCCTGGGACCCACTGTCCATCCCTTAAGAAGTAGGTAAGAAATGCTTCCGGCAGTTTTACGACGTGGACCTACAGTCCGTTTACCAGTTCAAGCATATGAAACACCCCTTTAGTACTAAGAATTTCAGGGACCACAAGTCACTCTTGGAGAGCAATGTTATAAATAAATTTAAATATTTTATGAATTTATGCCACAAGCATACTCTGCCCACTTATTACTAATGAGAAAACTATTACTAAACACCAATTTAGCAGGGAGAAAAGTTTGAATTTAATTTAAATACATCAACCATTTGCAGGATTACATAATACAGGGAAAAACACTGCCCTTCCTTTTTTTTCTTTAGAGGGACGGTTTAATAACCAATCACTTAATCGTAGAAGTTCCTCTGTGCTTCCCTTATCATACTTATTTTTACTCTTAAACTGTAATGTTTCTTCAAATGCCTATAAGATTAGTAGGTAACTGTTCTCTGATTTATGATCTCAGGATACAAGCTCCTGTATATATATATATATATATATATATATATATGATCTCAGGCACGCTGTATGTACTCTATATATATACCCTGTGTATACAGGAGTATACATCAGAACATGCCAACCCTATGTGTTCCACCGAATCTTCTGTAAGTTTGGCTTTAAACAGTCTTTATTAGATGTTTCCAAAGAAAGCCATGTTTTGTTAGCATTCCAAGTTCTGGTCATACATCTCCCTTACCCAGATCTAGGCCAGCCTTTTGAATAAGGACAGGTAAATATTTTTGATTATCTAAGAAATAAGATCTTTCTTCACATCTTGGTTATGACGTTATCTCAATCAGAGCTCTGCTGTATGAGAAGTTCGTCACAATAACATAACAAGTTTCGATAAAGATTTTTCATTGATACGTCAGTTTACTGAATGGAAAGTGTCTTTATTTTTATACCAACTGAAAAAGAAGATTGCAAAGAGAAGACACATATGTCACTTTATTATCTTTGTAGAAAAAATGTCATCCCCTACTCGTGTGTTTCAACCTTATCACGGTATTCAGGTGCTCATCACCTGTCATTGGCATCTAGTAGGTGAGACACAGCAAATTTTTTCTGTTATATCTAATTGCACCATAATTTGTTGTTACTGATAGATTTTTATCATAAATATTATACAGGCCTTGTTAAGTTATTGAGAGATTCTATACAAGATGTCCTCATGTATGTGAAACCTAGGACTTAACCATCAATAAATTTGTCAATAAATCTCCTACGAGAGGTGGATTTCTTCTATCCTGGAAAACCAGTATCATTCATCCACTGCTGAAAACATGAAATTCCTCAAGTGTTCAGGCCAATATCTATTTGCAGAGCGGCAGCTAGGGGGGGTCGTTTTCCCCGGGCGGCAAAGTTATAGAAGATCCAGGCATTGCATTGCAACTGCTGTTTACGCATAATTTTAGTTAGTTTACGCGCGAATCGCTTTACTATCGGGTCAAAAAGTACAGATACCCGTGTTTGAAAGTTAATCACAAAATAACTAGTAGAACTCCAACTGCGGGAATTAAAGTTTAGATTGTTTATTTCTGTATTTATACATATAATATAATTTATTTATGATTAATAAATTCCAGTTATGTCAGTAACGGTTTTTGGTGGTTACCAACCAAATTTCATAACTCGGAAACTTGATATCCCCAATTAAGACCACATTTTCATACAAGATATGTACAAAATGTACTGTTTTAGTACGTAATTTTAGACTTATGTTAAATCATTTGTCAATAAATTACCATCTCAACTTTTACTCTTGACCAAGTGGATCAAAAGAGTCTACTTTGATCACGTTAAATGGAGCTCTTAAAATTATTATCCTGGGCTTTAATTTTGTAAATCGCTATTGCAAACATTTAATTTTTAACACAGAGTTCAAGGTTTTATTCATTTACCGGCGCCTGTTCATTTTGAAGTTAAAAACCGCCAGACTACCGCAGCAACACCGCCCTGATCAATAAAAATAAGACAAAAAATATCTTTTAAAGTTTACTGATTCTCTAACCTGCCAAGATAAGTTTCAAAAGTTATACTCATGTCTTCTTCACATTCATACAAATTGTTGCTAGTAATTATAATTGTAAAATATCAAAATGTTGATTTTTGAAGTCAAATATTTAGGACTGACTCTAGACCATAAGCTTGGGTGGAACGATCATCTTAACAATATCCTGCACAAAGCAAAGTGGGCGCTCATGACGTCCAGGAGACTTGCAGGAATCTCATGGGGCGTAAAACCCCATATAGCACTATGGCTTTACAAAGCAGTTGTAAGGCCTCAAATCACTTATGGTTCATTAGTCTGGTGGACAAAGGTGAATCAGGTAACTGCTAAAGCCAAGCTCGAAAGCTTACAAAGGCTTGGCACAATCTTTGCAACCGGAGCATTTAGGAGCAGTCCCTCAGCGACCCTCGAGGTGGCTTTAGGACTTCTACCTCTTGATGTCCATATAAAAGCTGAAGCGCGTAAGTTAGCCTATCGGCTGATGGTTGCTGGCTTGTGGAGGAATGGCGCGTCTAACGCGGGCCATGGCACCATCACTGAAGCTGTAAACCCAAGCGCTATTCTCGAAATGGTCTCCGACATAATGAGAACGGAGTTCGTATTCAATAAGCCATTCTCTGTTGACTTCTACTCCAGAGATGAGTGGAAATCGCAAGATAACATCCCAACAATAAGAAAGAGCTTTGTCTGGTACACGGATGGCTCGCTTATTAAGGGCAGAACTGGATATGGAGTGTTTAGTCAATCCCCTAGAACTGCCCTTTGCGGCAGTTTGGGACGGAACTGCTCCATATTTCAAGCCGAAATCTATGGTATCCTGGCCTGTGCCAACCTAGGCCTTACCAGAGGGCACCAAGGAAAGAACATCTGTATAATGTCAGACAGTCAGGAGCTCTTAAAGCTCTTGACTCCAACAGCATTACATCACAAAGTTGCGTGATCCAAGCTTGCAGAGAGTGTTTTAAAGCACTCCCACACAAGCTTGGATCACGCAACTTTGTGCGTCTTGGTTGGGTACCGGGCCACACAGGCATAGGTGGCAACGAATGCGCCGACAGGCTTGCCAAAAGCGGAGCAAGCATGCCATGCACCGGTCCAGAACCGAGTTGTGGTATAAGCAAGCAGCTGCTTACCAAAGTATAAACAAATGGTCCAGGAAGACACACCGCTTGCGGTGGCAGAGTCACCAAGGACAAGCACTCGGCAAAAGACTGCTTGCTGATTCTAGCTCCGGCTTCACCAGATGGCTGATGGGGCTGGGCAGGGATCGGGTTAAGCAAGTGATTGCCTTGATCACTGGACACGGCCACTTCAGGAAACACCTAAACACTCTAGGTTTACGAAATAAGGACTCGGAGTGTAGACTCTGCAATAAGTCTGAAGAGACTGCAAAACACATAATACTGGACTGTGAGAGACTGGGAGCAAGGAGAAGAGCTCTTTTCGGTGATAAACAACCAGGCGACGAACCAGATGCTAGTATCGGGGAAAAGCTTCTTAGCCTAATTAAGGGCACAAAGATAGGCTTACCCCTCTAACATCAAAGGGGCACACAATAAGCTCAGGTTGACGTGTGAGGAATCTGTGAATCCACCCCAATACCCCAACGCTAAAAAAAATAAATAAAAAAAGGCCAAGGATCAATGTGACTGTTGCAATGAAATTGTTATATGCATCGTTCGTGTCACTGCAGCCTAATACATGATCCCAAGATCCCAGAGCCAAACGATTTTTTAACTGGGTCAAGTTGGTGAGATTGGTGATTCTTCTGGATACAATGGTGGGTTTCTTGAGAGAGATCGGTAGCTGCAGTGAGCACAGCTGTCCAGTGTGGTCCGAGATTCCTAGTAGGAACCACCCGTACCGTTACTTGGTCCAAGTTCAAGTCAGTACAAACGGCATCGATGGAGGTAGCTGAAGTTGGGGTGATCCTGGTTGGTGGAAGTTGTATTCTAGCCATGGAAAAAGATGCCAGGAGTTCATTTAACATGCTTCTCTCAGTTGTTGATTCGAGATCGTTAATGTTTATGTCCCCAATGAGTAAGACATGCGAATTATTATTTGTAGGAAGTAGATCCAGGATCTCCGCTAGTATCTCAAGAGCTTGTCTGGTGTGGGCTAGACTGGTGTGGGTTAAACTAAACAAGACCGAGTACAATAAATGTTCAAATGATGCTAGACTAAATGAGAACTGTCAGAACCGATTGCGTGATACAGACTCAGAATTCATCTCATATGGTAAATATATAATGGAGTTGCTGGAGAAGATGACAGTTCTACCAACTAAAGATTATATGAGAAAGAAAGTCAGATGCTGTAAAGTTGCATTTTAATCAGTTATCAAAGCAAATATTTAATTTTGATTCTCGTACGGATGAAGTGGGAAGCAGATATCGTTGGTTGAGAAGTGTGTGAGGCAGCTTTCTCATCCTACAATTGGATTTACCATTTAGTCCTGAGGATTTTACCAGAGAGTTGATAGATTGCTCACGTGGAGCAGGGACTTGATGGTTTATAGCGTTCCGGAGAGCTCTGGTGTTAGCAAAGACGTGAAGAAACCCCATGATAAGGTAATAATATGAGCTATTTTGGTTTCAGCTGGCCTCGCGCTGTAAAACTTTTTGACATATTTTTTGCATTGGGAAATGGCAAGAAACGCTCCACCTCCAGTCAAGCTTATTTTAAAATTTAACGACTATACGGTTCTAAAAAACCCATCTAATGATAACTTTCAATTCTTTAAAATAACTATAAGTTGTGATAAAGCTCCTCAGAAGCGGAAGTATCTTAATGAACTCATGGACGAATTGAAAAAAGGAACATTCCAAAGAAAGATCTCTCCATCAAATATGTCAACGGAGTGACAAAAAATTAAAAAAAATCTAATGGTTTTCTAACAAATATTACGATCTTTATATATCTGTGCCAGCTGCGTAAAGGGTGTTAAGTCCAAAATTGGTAAAAATGAGTTATTGCTACACCCGCATGCAGAAAAATGATATCTACGTTTGTGTATAGGGTGATAAGTCCAATTTCACATAATAAACAGGTTATTCACTTGTGCGCCAATGGTATAAGTAAAAAGTGAACAATATTGATTGTGTAAAGTGTGTTTAGTCCCATGGTCACATTTTACTCAAACTATACTGCTTAAGGTCTATTTGTGTTTAGTGTGTTAAGTCCAAGCAATTTGTGACTTAACGCACTATTCACTAATTTATTTATTAAGTTAACACACTTTACACTGTTTAAAGCCTGATTTGACTACTTTAGTTTTCAGTAGTTGTATTGACCATACTCTGGAAAACAAGCAAATAATAATCATCATAACCGATAGTTTGTTGGTTAATGTGAAGTGTAGTGTACAAGTTAGTTTAACCCATCATGTCATCAAGATCTAAGCGGATTTTGGAAATGTGTGGTGCAGGTAAAAGCACAGAATTTTTTCTTCGGAAGATGAAAAAGGGGCGTATTTAAAAGAAAAAAAATTGTCATCTTGAAGATGCAGAGTTTGCATATGAATCTAAAAAGTTAGATAAAGAAAAATCAAAAGTTGACCATACCACTAAAACAGTGACATTTGATTTGCAGCAATGCCTGCCAACTCCTCTAGTTCACAATTCTGTGGCTTTCTATAAACGCCAACTTTGGACTTTCAACCTAACAGTCTACGACTGCACTGAAGGCTTAACTTACTGCTACCTTTGGCATGAAGGTATAGCTGGTAGAGATGCCAATGAGTGGGTTCATTTATCTATTCTTTCATTTCGGAAGCTACAAAACCTGATGCGACATGTTTGACAATGTACACAGATACATGTGGGAGCCAGAACAAAAACACACACATAGCTGCTATGTGTATGGTGACCCTACAGAATTCGCCAGGACTAAATGAAATCAACCATAAATGTTTGATACCTGGGCATACGCACAAGGAGTGTGATACATCTCACGCTCTAAATTGAAAAACGTAAAAAAAAAACCTTTCACAGAAACATTAACCACCCCCACGATTGGAGCCAGCTTATACGAAGTACCGGATCAAAGCATCCTTTTATTGTAATGAAGAACTTGAAGACTTTTTTGACTTTGCTAAGCTTTTCAAAAGTGATCTCCAGCAGCGCAAGCAAGATGTTGTAGGAAACAGTTTCAATTGGAGGAATGAGCAGTGGTTGAAAGTACCTAAAAAGTGAACCTGGAATCATTTTCTACAAAACTTCCTTGGACCCCAATCAATCATTTCAATGTATAAGTTTTAAAAGGAGATGTAATGAAACCACTTTTGCAATGACCCCTAGTCTACGTTACAAGGGCCAAAACCCTATCCCTGAAAACAAAAAGAAAATACCTCCTTGACCTATTACCTTTTATTTCACTGTGTTTCACCAATTTTATAAAGACCTGAAGACTTCACAGGAAGCAAAGGATACCTATCCAGATGACATTCCAAATGAAGAAAAACTGAAGAGGCAGTACCATTAGTTGTAAAAAAAGGAGGAACGCACAAAATCCAAAAAAGAAGAAAACATGTAATAAAACGAAAAGAAATAAATATAAAAAACAATTCGCCAAAGGAAAGGGTTAATAGACATTTTCAAAAAATAATTTAATTGTTTGAATATTAATAATTTACTGCTCTGTAAGATTTAGAGAATTGTTAACTTTTTTTACAGCTATTCCGAAACACAAAAAATTAAATTTTGTCAATTTACCAATATGTTTGCCAGAGTAAAACTTTTGTGTTTGTATAAATATTAATCTAGCCTTTGACTTAATTAAACAATATATACTACTTAAAGTTTGTTTTTTTTAACCCTACAAACAATTTAAATATTTAAAAGACAGTGTAATAAAAGTTTACTGTTTCAAATCGCAGCTTTCTTCTAGTATAAAATAAGTTAAGTCCATGCAATTAGTGTAAACCGTGTTAAGTCCAAGTCAAAAAAAGTTGTACATTTTTTTCTAATAAAAGAAAATATTGTTACGTTATTTTGAAGTATAGTATCTTTTAAGGTAATACACAAACTAATATTTTAATGAAAATAGGAGGTCTGCAGGAGTAAAATGTCCACATACTATTAAAAAGTGTAGGTTTCAGATTTACTGAAAACTTCAAAAACGTGAATATCTCAAAACTATGTTTTTTGACTTAACACTCTTTACGCAGCTGGCACAGATATATTGCCAGAATGTGAACGGTTTGGGAATAAGTTGACAAATCTTGTTTATTACGGCTACCTGTTTTAGTGACGTTATATTATTTACTAAAACAAACATTTCGCAGGATGTTATTGGTTCTGAACTTAGTTTTCCTAACCACATAATTTACCGTTTACGATAAATCTGAAGCATCAAGTGCAAAAACGAGTGGCAGGGACGTTGTTGTACCTCTTGTTAAGGTGATAACTTCCAATCGTGTTTTATTTGGCCTGCCTTCAGAGGAATGTATCTGAACATTTTTAGACATGCATTAAAATGACAAATCCAGCAATGACAACCAATGTATTCATCACGTTGAGTATCAACAATCTAACTGTTTTTAGGGCACTTGACTTTGAAAGCTGTCGATTGTAAAAAGTCTACAATACGCTGAGCGGGTGGACCGTTTGAAGCATTGAACTAGTGATATCGATAAGATGTTTCAGGAATTCTGTAAACAGATTAGGACATATTATGTACTCGCTTCATACTCCAAATAAACGTAGTGAATGTAAGACATTTCGTCACCGGATTTCAAATGCCCTAAAGAACCTAGTTATTCGTAAGATATGCCTCCATAAAGCGTACACACAGAACCTGGATCGTGATATCTACTTAGAGTTTTCTCTACTTAAAGAACAGTTTAAAACACTCACTAGACAGTGTTACTCCCAAATACGTTTCGCGCACATTCAAACTACTCTATTATAGACCACGAATGCAATTTGGCGTCTCTTTTAATACCTTTCAAGGGACTTCGCCCGGTCCTTTAAGCCTATCGTTGGATAACGAGACCGTATCCGATCCCAAGGACCTCTGTAAACTATTTGCCACGTTTTTCTGGTCTGTATTTGACCCAACGGCAACTGTTATTTGGTGTTGTTATGTCCGTTGGAATGTAATAAAATAAATAAAAATAACATTTGTCATTTTCTCATCAAGTAACATATGCCACTCTGCCACTGTTTGGAGACATTTTAACAAGTAATTGAAACTCAGGCTACTGAAACAAATGACCACTGCTACGCCAGAATTTAAACCAGCCAGTGACAAGTGATTCATAACAGACCGCGCATTATGTACGTCTATCAAAACGAGTCACCAAAACATTACTCATCCAAATTCATCTCTTATTTTCATTTCAAGACGTCTCAACAGAATTAGGAGACCTCTGTTAAAAATGGATTTTTAAGAGTGAAACACTGTCATCTGATTTTTCTATTACTCATATGCCATATGTTTGTATTCTTAGAATTATTGTGTCATTCTGTATATGTTTACTTTTTTCACTTTGTAAGCTGTATCGGAAGAAGAGCAAATACAAAAAATATATAAATTATGAACAAGTGAAATGTCCTCCTCCGTAGACTAATGGTTATAGTCTCGGCTCTCTAACTGAGAGATCACGGGTTCGAATCCCGGGGAGGTCCAATCAGGCAAAGACATGAATGATAGAGTACTTTGCAAAATACCAGTGTAATAATAAATTAGAGTACTTTGCAAAAGTAAATACCAGTGTAATAAATCAGTGTACATCGAAGCCAGCATAGCTTAAAAGCTGAGGCTTAAAAAAAAAGAGATAAAAAAATAAAATAAAAAAAAAAAAACAAGTGAAATCATTCAGCTCCTACTTTTGCTCCTGAGATGTCTTCTAGGCTCTCAAAATACCGAACTAACGATTAACGTCAAAAGTGCTCAATGAGAACAAAACAGCTGTTTAAGTCATTGGCCATATTATGCTATTCAATCTGCATTCTGCAGTGCCCCTGACTGTAACTAAATTTTATTGAATTTAGATTACGTTTTCCATCTTCTGAAGGAGTTTAATAAATTCTGCGTCCACCACAGATGTCTTCCAAATAACTTACATTGTATGTATATTGGGTTTTTGCCAAATACCTAGTCTAACCTGCTTACAGAATTCACATTTATTTCTTAAAAAGCTTCAATTCTTAGATTAGAATGGTAATGGATCGATAAGTAAACACATCTGTCATAAATTGTAAAATAAATAAGTTATTAAAATTGGCATTCCGTTCACCTAACTAACATAACTAACCTAATTATTTTTAGTAGGCTGATCTAAATTACATAATATGCCTACTGCTGATAAAACTTTAATGGCGCCTTTTTCAAAACCTAAGTAAATGGTAATAGTTATGTTAACACAAGACTATGGCAAATGATAGTTGCTGTGCTATTAAATATTTCTTGTAAATGTTTTGAAGTTCCACTTCATATAATTTGTTGAATTTTAGGTAGAAAGTATGTGAAAAATGTTTATTAAGGATAGCAGCATTACAGAAAATAAGTGAGAGAGACTAGGATAACAATACAAATTCCTGCATGGGAAGTAACTCTGAACATAGGAGATTAGTAATCTTCTTGCATTAGATAACAATTACTGAGATGTGTGTGAACCATAAATATGAGAATCAGTAAAAAATGTGTGTAGCCTACTTTGGTATTACCTGGAGGCCACTATTTATTTAACAGTGTTTCTTACCGGGGACCTAATAAACTACATTATTAGAAAGAACAGACTTTATCTAACCTACTGTGAAAATGATGTCATTAAGATGATCGACTCTGCCTTATCTACTATTCGTTATTAGGTTAAATATTATGTAACATATAAATATAAAAAGTTAAAGTCAAAATTTACGAGCCAGAATTTAGGTACTATTTTGAGGGATGTTTTTCTTTTTTCACCAGAAGTGCTGGGTGGCAGGCGCAACCGAAGCATGTTTTGATGGCCAGAGGCATTCTGCACATCTGGTGCAACAAAAGAAAAACAACCCTTGAGATAGTACTCAAATTCAAGCTCAGATGATGTGAGCACTTGTTAAAGTTATCTTTAAACAAAGGTACTACTGGTTTAGTAACATATTTATGATAACCTAAACTAAGCCTACTTATACTGTGTCATTACAAAAAGTAAATAGGGACAAATTGGGCCTACTTCTAGCCAACATTGCTTCTTTTTGGGAGACAAGAACTTGTGTTGTTGAATGTTATTTTATCAGTAAGTCAAACTAAGTCTGTTCTTTCTAATATTTACCAAATTTATTTTAGGTCCCTGGTAAGAAAATCTGTTCCAAAAATAATGTCCTCTGGATAATACCAAAAATGTTATTTCGTTTAAAAAGCTTCTTAACCTAACTACCTGATTGTCTCGTCTAACTGAAGGCTAACTGCCCTACCCAAAATGCTTAGCATCGTACCTGACAGCTTGCCACCTTTTAGACAGAAATGTCTTTCCTCACTTTCATCATATTGTTATCCTAGTCACAAGCACTTTTCCATTTGCAAAACACGAAAATTGTGTGTCTTGTAAATGAGTACCCATTTACCAAATGCACAAAACGAATTTGTAGTATTTTACAGTCTTAATCAAAGTTCTGATGTAGTAAATTTCACATAATACAATGTGTTGATTACATCACACACATTGATCTGATGATTAATCAGCATTTTTCATGATCTAATTTTATTTGTAATTTACTGAATCACTTAATTCTTTTTCTGGTTAGAATAGCCTATAAATTTTTGTTTATTATTCCTGCAGACCCACCATGAATTTCTTTGTGAACATGTACCATTTCATTGTTTTCTGTAATATCAAATAATGATTTGTTGTGACAAGTTTCTGTTTCTCTCTCCTTTCCAATTCAAGAATGTTTTGTATTATGGTAATTATACCACAACACTACTTTTCTTATGAACTTAGAGAAAAATTATGAAAATTTTATGTAGGAATGAGAGCGTTTTGCAGTTACTTAAGGCTGTCAAAAATTTCAAGAATGTACTCCTATATTGCTTTAGTGAGATCCATTACTTTTTCATTGGTACCATGAAATTTGCTTGATATTTTTGTTACAAAGATAATTTTTTATGTTATAATATAAATTTTTAAATAATATCTGAAATTTATTATCTTTAAAACACATTCACAATTACGGCTAATTTCTGTACTTTTTTACATGCTGTCGAACTTTTTAATGGTAATGGCAAAAAACTGAAATAGTTTTTTATGTTAAACGTCTAAGTGTAACAAGAAAGGATATAGGCTTAACAAAAATAATTATTTAAATATGTTTTAAATATTTCTCCGTACACCCCCAAGGAGTACCTAAAGAATTAATTCACCCCAATGGGGTACACGTCGTCGTGAACATCATGTTAAAACACACTGTGTCAGACAGTACTTATTCAAAATATTTTGTGATTTTGTCTGCTATTTTGATCCTGAAATCTTATTGTATAGTATAAAGTATTGGTTGAAATCGTCTTGAGAGAGGATGTGATTTCACACACACACACAAACATCGCACACAACGTAGTTAAAAGTTTATCTGCTATATAGGAACTAACACTTGATCATTGGTGATATATATATATCAGCCTACAGTTGGGAAATATTTCTACCTATTTATATTTAGACCGTGTTTCTTGCTGTCTTATGCATGGTTTGTGCTGTCTATACATATTATTTCTGTGTTAAATATAATAATTAATTCAGGGACCGATTCCGTTATTGATGAGCCAAATTAATATCCCATACAAGTGAAATATAAAATAAGTTGAAATGCTCTTCACTAAAATTACAGCATTTTGAATGGAATGAATTTCATTGATTTTAACTACTAGTGTTAACACTCAAATATCAAACATAAAAATGTGTTTTAAAGTTATTTATCCATTTTCACCCAAATCTCTTTAGTATTCCTGGTATTGTGGATAAGGAAATCTAAAAAAACTTTGATTAGAAAAACTCAACTACATAAAAACTACACAAATTTTAACAAAAATCTCAGAATTGTAACTTTATAATACACCTTGCATAATGTCATAAACAAGATGAAAAATTTATCAGGAATTTTTAATGTTGTTTTTTATAGGGTAGAACTCAAGTTCGTTTCAGTACAGCTGCTCTTAAGTTGCTGTGCAATAGAAGATTGCCTAGATGCTAATTAGCAAAATGAACAAGAGTTGTAATTTGAGTAATTTTTGTTTTTTTATGTTTGTTTTTATTTCTTTGTGAATACCAGTTGGCTACACCACTGGAATTTAAATACTATTAAGGTCATTTGACACCCTGTAATACAGACCTCTTATCTGCATGCATTTTTCTTGTTTAATTGTTATAGAAACTAAATTAGTCTCTTGTTTAAGCTGGTAGTTCTTTCTGTTATCCTCCTCTCAGTAAGTGAGTATCAGTAATATCCTGTCTACAATATAGTCTACTGAGACTAAGCATTATTTCGGAATAATAGTCAATAGTCAATATTATTTATTAAAAATGTCATTGAGAAATGCAGATAGTGTATACATGTTAATACAATGCTTGGTCAGTTAAGTGAAATAAGACATAAAAAAATTTAAATTGTTATAAGTCTTCGAGTTGTATTCATAGGATTCTCTCTACAGTGCAATTATAAGGACTCTCTCATATGTAAGCACTGGGTGTGTCTTTTGGATTCATCCAAGCTGTAGATTGGATCTGCAAGAAGCCAATTTCTCAGGAGTCCTCTCTCTCTTGAGTTCAAGTCCCAGTAGTAAATTGAAAAACTGTAGTCTCGATTCAGCATATTGAGGGTTTCTTTGTGAAGAATTCCATTCTGTGCACTGGTAAGTCATTTGTATTTCTTGGTCTGGCTGATACAGAAGTCACCAATTCTGTTTAATTTTTCTTCTGAAGCATACAGAAATGCTTTCTAGATACTGCTGATATTGTCAAGATTTTGATACTTTTGTAAGTTTGTCGATAACTATCTCGAGGTTGTAGTCCTGCCCATTGTTTTTAAGTCTGGCATCTGCAAAATGAGGACTCTTTGGAAATGAACCACGCCCACAGCAATTAGCGTAAATGGCTTTCGAAAAGAGAGTGGTAGGCTGTTAGGATAGTTTTAGCAATACTAGTGGCCTTGATCTTTTTTAAAACAAAACTTTCAGTTACATAATTTGTGGTAGAGAGAGTCAATATTAGAATTCCTTGATAGGCAGTTACCTATGGTCATACCAAGGTGTTACTTTGTTTCAGCCAATGTGAGGTGAAATAGTCCTGGTACTATATTATTATGTGTCCTAAGGTCATTTTGCTTAACTTTTTTTCATGTAAAATAAGATTGTGTCTTACACAGTATCCCTGTGCTATGTTAACTGAAATGGAAGATTGCAATTTTCAGGTTTTAAGCTTGTATTTTCTGGTGATAAGTAGAGTTCTGTCATCAGCGTTAAAATATTAGAAGAACTGACGTGGAGAGACTGGATAGAACAGGTCCCAGGATGAATCCCTGTGGGACTCCTTTTGTTACGCTCAATGGAGCAGATGTTTGCAGTTTTCATTGATTCCTGATATGTTAGATTGATTTTTAACAATCTGCTTTCTTTCTTCCAAATAAGCACGTCCTGAACCACCTGAGAGATCTGCCTCTTTTATGAGAAGTAGACAGAGTGAAAATGGTTCTAGCTTATATACAAAAGATCATTTTTTAAAATTGAAAACTAAATTAGTCCATTGCACGCTGATGTATGATCGTAGGTTATCCATTCTTGGCCCGTGTCCGACTACACATCCATTAATTGTGTTTCAATTCTTTGCTGTTTGTCAATAATTTTGTGTTATATTCCTTTTATTGTCACAATATCAATGTACAGTCCAATTATGAAGTAGCTCTCTTTTTGGATTTTTAAAACACAAAAAGTTTGTCCTTCATAAATTCACTGGTAGCTTGTTAAAATTGTATAGTGTAATGAGTTGTAAAAATATTATCTGAGCAGTTTGTTGTCAGAGATGAAGAGTAGATAAAGACATTCACCAAAACAAATGTTCTACCATTGATGAACTTCATTAGAAATTCTCACATGCTTCACGATTACAATGTTTCTTGGTTCATAAACATTACAACAAAAGCAGGCTTACATATAGGTTGTATTGTCTTCTTGGACAATGTACTTTACAGGCTATAAAATAGCCTTCATCCTAGAAGGGTTTTAAATAAACATAAGTGGAAGAATGTATTAAGTAAAACTTGAAATAATATTATATATAAAAGCAATAACATTTGTCAAAGATCATGACGTTAAAATAATAAAATAATTGATTTATTTCATAATAATAACTATAAGTATTGAAATGTCCTTAGAAAAATGGTTAACTTTAATGGAAGGTCAACAGAAAAGAACAAACTACTTTCAAAAATACTGAGATTTTTGATAACAGAAAAACTGCTATATTTATGTAGCTTTATGCTTTATTACGTTTAAACTGTGCTGCTATTGTTTAGCTTTTATTTATTGCTTAGTTCATGTTAAGATTTTGTTTTGTTTAAAAATTTTTTGATAGACTTTTGTTTTGTTTCAGCCTGCATGAACTATTCCTGCACTTGTTTTTCAAACTTATTAGATCACAATGATTTTGGTAAATAGACTTTGGTTTGTCTGTAGAAACTAACAAATACCCCATGAAAGTATTATGGTCTGCAGGTAAAGGAGAGAGAGTTATACTTGATAACTCAAAAATATATTCCGTACTATTGTGGCAAACAGTGTGTTCAAAACTTTTCCAAATCAGTGTCTGTACAGTCAAGCAAGCATTTACCATTTTTCAAGGGTATTTTCCGGTTATGTGCGACATGTGCTGCAATGTATTAGAAGACCAAAATCAACTAATGCTAACAGTGCGCTGTTGAAAAGCTCTGGAAACCAAAAGTGAAAAATTAGAAGCATTCAAAAATAAGTAAACAAGAGTTCAAAAGACTTCTCGGTCTTGCAAAACCCGAGAGATGGAAACTGGCAGGTAAGTCCTAATATTCAAATTTAGATTAGTTTACTTAATTTAATATCTAACACATTAAAGAAAAATTATATAGGTTAATATTGTAATTGATTAGGGGTTCACAAAGCCTATTACTTTTGGGGCTGGAAAAGTTTAATTTCTGCCTGTCTGTCCACATAATATCTCAGAAAATTAACTGGGACCCATAGACTTTTGTTGAAATTTTGAGTGGCTTCATTCATATATAGGCAAACACTTGAGTTCTTATAGGATTTGGACGGGCTGAGCGTTAACAAAATTAATTTTACACATTGTTCTCTTATAAGTAACCATGAACGGGCATCAAGAAAACTAGTCAGAATAAGCCAATTTGTAATTTCAAAGTTGAGCACAGTCACATGAGTTAAACATGTGACAATATTATCACACATCATACAATATAAATAATTTGTTAAAATATAGGTTTTATAGTGAAAAGTAAATTTTAAAAGTTTGGTAACAAGATTTTTATTTCAGCACAGCCTTGCTTTGTGTACTACCTCCCCTACCTCTTCTGGGAACTGTTAATTATTTAAAACAACTGCTATGAAATCTTAACTCAATGAACCAATACAAATTGTGAGCTGTTATCAATTGTACTAATTAGAAGGAAATCCCAATGTTTCACTATTTTAATATTTACTTTTGTTTAAGGCCTAATTTAATATTCACTTTTAACTGCAAAATATATTATTTTTTCATAGTCTCAAATGTATCAGTTGTGATTGCGGTTAGTTAGAAGCACTTCAATTGTTTTTTGCCAGGCATTTAAAAAAACTAAAAATACTCAAATAGTATGTTGTGTAATATATTTAAAAATTAATTAATTGCTCTTGATCTTTTTCCCTTATCAGCATATGTTTAGGGTTATCTTAAGAGAAAACTTACTTTAATTATCTTGCATATTTTACGCCTGGCAAAATATTTCGCTTAGTTACAAGATATTAGTTCCTAAAGTTTATTTTTTTTTTTTAAATCTATGTATTTAAAGGACCAAGTTTTAAAACCAGATTAATTTAATTTTATTGACTTAAAAATTATTTTTAAAATTAAACTTCAGGCGGAAATATAATCAAAAGTGATCGTCTGCTGAATTTTTCTGTATTCAAATTAAAACAGGACCCTTATGTGCACTTCAAAGAACGTTTTTACTTAAGGTATAAACATTTAATGTCAAATGTCCTGTTAATTTAAAGGTTTTATTCTTTTACTATTAATAAATATAGTAATATATAGTTACATTGGTATAGTAAAAATCCATTAAAAAAAATTTTAACAATATTCTGTTTTTAATTCATTATTATATGCAAACTAGATCAGTAAAAAGACATAAGATTCAAATAAGAAAATAAATTATATATAGAATATTGGTAAAAAACTAATTTCTCATTTTTTTAAATGATAATGCAGTGGAGACACTCCTAATAAAGTACTTTTGATTAGTAATTTAATTTACTATTTTAAAATTATTACTTGTGGGTCAAAGATGTTATTCGGTCATTTTACTGTATTAATCTATTAAATATTTCCTTCTAGGTGCCATTAGTGCTGCTCCTTGTGTCCAGTACAGTGTGACCATGGCTATTCCCTTTGCTTTGTTTTTTTTTTTCGGGCAAAGTAAATCGATACCAATTATCTATACAGGAAGAAGATTCCAAAACAGATTGAAAAAGCAACCTTAACGCTCTTTGTGCCACCCTGTTGGGTGTGTTCATACTCGGAGGGCATGTGCAACTTTGGCAGGGTTTAACCTCATGAATCTGTCTTGGTAAGGTATTACAAACCTTTTTTTAATTTGAGAATTTTGACAGACTTTTGAGCAAAGCATGTGTAAAAATGCATTTGAATTAATTTACTTTACTATTGTACAATATGACAATTTAAACATACTGTATATTAAGGAAAAACTAATGAATTTTGGGACTTTGGTTAAAAATAACATGAAAAAAAATCTTCCATTTAGTTTTATTTCTACTTACCATTTATAACAAATATTGGAACGGATTTTAATGAGTTAATACCATGGCCTTCTACAGAATTGGTTAACAATTGATTATTAAAAATGCCAACATACCAAAAATGTAATGTTTGGCTTGAGTTTAATTTTAATTTTTATTTTTTATTAATAGAATCTCGGATATGGAGCCATTTTTCTAAAGGAATTTTACCAATTCTAGTAGTATATAATAATAGAAGAACTTATATATTTTTCAATATTCTCTTCTTATATCACCTAGTATCGATCTAAATAGTTCGATACTCCATTACAAATGTTCCTTAAATAATCGCAATTTTTTTACACGGGTTAAATAAATCAGGAAGGTGCCTCTAATAAATACATTGTACAACATGACCTCCCTTTTTTTACTTCGCAAATAAAATCTATTATTCTTTTGCTTCAGCTAGGGCTAATACCTAAAATTTGGAGTACTTCCCACACTTCTTCATACCACCAATTTCACAAAAATAATATCACAAATCAATTACAATTTATTTGCAAAAATATAGAATCTAAAAAACAATCTTATCTCGACAATAAATATAATTAACAGTGACAAAGCTGAAAAATGTATTCTGTCATTATTTTTTGCCCTATTAACTATCAAGATAGCTTGGAATATTGACACAAAAAATATAGAACTTGATATACTAATTGATTTCACCCACTATCCAAATGCCAATAACAGACATGACCAAATGGACCAACAAACATCAGTTGATTACAGCTGTTGTAACAAACTGTAACAACTATGTTTGTCGGCAATTTCCCTAAATAAACAATATTTCCAAGTGGCCATCATGTTCACAACACTCCTCAGTAACTGTGTTGATGAGATACCATTACAAATACAACACTATTATATCTGTTGAGAGAGGTTTAGTATCGAAAAATTCCCTTGCTCACTTTTTTTTGTTTGAATACTACAAATAAACAAAAGGTTTGTCCAGATTAAAAAATTTGGATTGCTCTTAAGGTTTTAACTAAAATTAAAAAATTTTGCCGTATCTATATCAACAAAACATGAAATTAAGTTCATCAATAATTTTTTTGACGGGTATGGTACTAATAAATAGTGACAGAAATTTTGAGTTCTAGCAGATTTTTGAAAACCAACTTATGAATTTAGCATTGTTTGAAACTTATTTAACCTGATGCCTGCTGAAAAGGAGGTGTTTTTAAGCACTATGTGGTAAACCTTAAATATAATACATACAGATAAGGAAGTAGTATAAATAATGTCAGGACAATGTATTTTTATCAAACCTTTTTTTCGGTATATAAATTATCGTTAATTTGTAACAATTACATATTCGATTTTAAGACCTAAGGAATAGGGGGGAGGGAAAAACTGAATTTCACTATTATCGGCTTTGTCATACTTCTATTCCTTTTGGCTAGTTTTTTAAAGTAAAATATGTTACGTGTTTTGCTAACCAAATGTAAGATGAAAGTGGATTTACGCCAGACCCATAGAGGCAGAGCCTTATTCGGGAAGTCACCTGTCAGCCAGCACTCTCATTGGGGCCTGACTTGGTTTGAGGTTTTCGAGTTTTTTTCGGAGTATTTTTCTTTTTTTTCGAAGGTTTGTTTTTTCGGTGTGACACCATACATAAGCTGTTAAATAACGCTAGGTCGGATTTAGCTAGATTTTTCAACAGCTTCTATTTTTAACAAATTTTACATATAGGAATTTAGCTATTTTTAGGGACAAAAATCATTTTATAGTTTTAATATCAGGCATGTTTCAAAAACTATAAGAGATTTACTTAATGTTCATTGAAAATTGGACTTTTGAGGTTTTTGATACAGGCACCTCAGTTGTTGGTTTAGGGTTAAAACATCAGCATTTCTTTGCACAAGGAAATACTTTTAGAGTTAAATTAATGGTAATGTTTTTAAGTTGTTGACATGTAACCTAAATTGCGTATTCATTTAAATATAAAAGATCATTATCTGTTTAAAACTTGTGCTCTTGGCTTTTTAAAATGACAGCTTGGGGGAATACAATATATAAAATTTAAACTAATAGATATCAACATTGTAATCTAAAAATAAACAGTTAAAAATTAAAAATAGAATATTCAATATTCTTCTCCTCCACTTGACCAAATAGTTGATTTTTAGTAGCCAAACTGTGTGATGATACTGAGTACTAATAATAGCAATATAGGTTAGACTTTTGGGAAAGAACAACAAGAAATTTAACTAATTAACTGGCAAAAAATTTACAGTTTGTAAATTACTACTGCAATTTGACGTCAAGTTCTTGATAACACAAGTAACTAATCTATTTCATTGGTTTTTATTTCACTCGCCCCAGAAATACTAAGGATGATTAAAGAACCTGGCAATCAGGAGTTGAAAGAACATCTGTAGATAACTACAAGAATAAAATTTAATAACAATTGGCACAGTGTCTTGCTTTCTCAAATGGAGCAGTTACATTTACAAAAACTAAAAAGGTTGTTTATTTAAAACAAACTCAAAAGGGATGTTAGTTAAGTAATTAATTATTTAAAATATGGTTGACATATTGGTGAATACTATATTACAAAAACCAATTTTGGCCAATATGTTTCAATATGTGTTTATTTTGTATGGACCTACTTCTGATTATAGTGTTACTCTACAGATAGTGTTTCTTTGAGGCTAAAAAAGAGAAATAATATATTTTGTATTTGCAATATTAAATTAGAGGGATGTTAATTTTAATATCCTACAGATTTTGAATGAAACAATTATGATCATAATTGTTGTGCTATGTTCTGTAAAAACTACACTTGGAACTGTTGGCTTTAAGTGGTGTATACGTAGTCCAGCTAAATGATATTAGACCCCTTCTCTTTCCACACAAACCACAAATTTTGGCTTCTTGGACGTAAGGACACATGAAGTAAAGGGTTGGTAACACCTAGGAGAAACATTTTTAATTTTGTTATTGCTAATAAAATTGGTCTACTATTTTAGTAATTACACATGTTTGTTTTTAACTTTTGTTATACTTTTACTTCTTAAAAAACGTATATAATATAGTATATATTATCCTCCAATAAATATAAATATCTTTCAAATTGTGTAAATATTAAAAACAGTTTTTTTAAATTTATATGTATATATATATATTACAATATATATTATATGATATATATATAATATATACAGGGTGTATAGTATGTCTGGAACACCCAATATATCCTTTAATAATTTAAATATTAAATTTGAACCTTTTCAATCGTGATAGAGATTGGGCATTCTACTTTTTGGAACAATGTTTTGTTATGTCACACAACGGGGGAGTCCCTGCGAGGATCAGTGAATATTCTTCAATGGAGCCTAATACCTTGTGATACATAATTTTAAAGGCTAATAGCTTACTGAATTGATGCCACAAACCGCATCTCAAAGGGAATTATACTATATAACAATAGAGCATTTTTAGTATTGAAAATTTACTGATGTTCAACAATGAAATTTTAACATGTTTCTTGCCACAAAAGGGTTTTTCACAAAATTTTTTAGCATTTTTTAAAGTTAATTTAAAAATAAAAATAAAAAATTTTTTTTTTAAAGGGGGGGTTTTTCATTAGTAAAATTTAAAAAGTTTTTTTAAATGAAAAAAAATTGGGGGGGGGTCACTTTTTGTTTTACTTATGAATCTTACTTGGTTTTTTCCAGTCAGCGGAAAGGGTTTTAAAAAGAGACAAAGGTCACTGGGCCTATGGGGAAACATTATTGGGGTTTTTAAAATCATCTGGTCTGGGGGTTTTTTTTTGGGGTTGGCAGGAGCTTTACTGACGGTCTAAGCTTGGGAATTAAAAGGGGGACAAAGGTATATCTTCCTTGGGTTTAATCAGTGTCTCTAAAATTTTTTGGGGGCAACAAGTTTTTAAATTTTTACAGTAGTTCAGTTTTTATTTGGTTTTTAAAATGGAAATTTTTTCGAAAAAAGAAACGAAAATTACTCTTTTTATGATGCGAGGATATGGGGGATGTCAAAGTCTTATGGGGGGTTTTTTTAATTTGTTTAATAAAATTTCCCCCGAAAGGAACCCATAAGTGTTTCAACAATATCAAAAAAACTATTGAGCGTTTTGAAATAAAAGGGAGGGGTACTTTATCGGCCAAAGTCGGGTAGGATACAATCTGCAAAGAGGGAAGAACATGCATAGAAAGTTTTGCAAAAATTTATTGAAGCCCAAAAATACATCGTAGAAAAGTTTCACAGAAAAAGGGGGTGCCCCCCATGTCTGTGAGTTAAAATTTTTTAAAATTAAAAAAAAAAAACCCTTTTTTAAGGGGTTTATTTAAATCCAAATTTTGGGGGGGGGTTTTTTACGACAAAAGGGGGTTTGGGTTTTTTGAACTGGTGATGCCCCCAAAAGGGATGACAATAGAGATTTTTTGAAACCCAAAATTTTTTTTTTCTGATTTAGGAACTTTTTTCCAAAAAAGGAAAAGTTTTTAAAAGGCACAATTCCCCTTATGGGTAGTAAAAACCCCCCCTTTTTGGGTTACTGACCCCCTTAAAAAAGAAACCCAAAAAAAAAATGAAGTAGGGGGTGGAATTTTTTGGTTAAAAAAAAATTTTTTCCCCTTTTTTATCAAAGGAAATTTAAAGGGAAAAATTTTTTTTACCCAAAATGTTTTAAAATTAAAAAAACCCAGCTTTTCAAATTGCCCTCGGGGGGAAAAAACTTTTTAATGTATGGTTTAGCAGGTGGTGCTCCCCCCCCCCAAATTTTTTTGGGGGGAAGGTAAGAGGTATTTGGGTTTAAGGTTTCCTCAAAAATTGGAAAGGGCCCAAAAGAGGAGGGAAAAAAAATTTTTGGGCCCCCCCCAAGTTTCCCCGGAATTTTTTTCCCCCAATTTGATTATTTCCTATGGGGTCTTTTAAAAAATCCAATGTTTTTAAAAGAAAAGCCCCATAATTTGGGAAAAAACCCAAAAAAAAAGGTTATAGGGAGATTGGTTTTTTAAAAACTGAAGAAATTTTTTGGCAAAAATTGTCGAAATATTTTTTCCAAGTTTGGGGCCCTTTCAAAACCGGTTTGAAGGAACACAGTTCGAAAAATTTTTTTTTGGAAAACCCCAAAAAACCCCCAAAAGGGTTTTTTTGTTTGACTTTTTAACAGCATACATTTTTTTTTTTTTGTAATAAGAAATCAAAAAAAAAAAAGTTTTCCCCTTTTTTGTTTAAAAAAAAACCCCGGGGAAAATTTTTTTGCAAATTTAAAAACCCGCAAAAAAAAAAATTTTTTTTTTTATTTAAATTTAACATTTAAAAAAAAAAAGCCTTTTTAAAAAATTAGTGTAACAAATTTTTGTGGAAAAAACCATTTTTTAAAATTCATTTTTTTTAACATCTTTTAAATTTTTAAAAAAAAAAAAATGCTTATTTTCGGTTTTGAAAAATTTTCCCTTTAAATTTTTGGGGGTTTTTGGCATTCAATTCAGTAAACTATTACCTTTAAAATTATTTTTTCAAAAAAAGGGATAGGCTTCCATTAAAAATTTTTCCGGGGGCCCTCGGCCCCCCGGACGTCCCCCGTTTGGGGTGAAAAAACAAAAAAATTTTTTCCCAAAAAATAGATGCCCCCTTTTTTTTCCGATTGGGAAGAGGTTTCAAATTTATATTTAAATTATTAAAGGATTTTTTGGGTGTTTTTCCCGACATTTTAATTTTCACCCTGTTTATAAAACAAAATTTTACAAAAATTTACAAATAAAAAACCCCCTTTTTTATTTTTTTTCTTCAAAAAATTAACTTTTCAAAAAGATTTAAAAAGCATTTGGGTTTTTTTTTAAAACACTAGCTGTTTCCCGCGGCCCCCGCACGTTTTAAAAATTAAAAAACCAAAAGTCCTTATATTAAATTAGTAAAAGCAAAATTTTTATGTAAAATGATGGGGGGTTTTCCCCCCCAAATTTTTTAAAAAGTAAGTAGGCATATTTAAGTTGTGGGTTTAAAAATTTTTGGGTTTAAAAATTTAAAATTTTAAAAAAATCTTTTTTGGGAAGTTTTTGGAGGGGATTTTTGGTTCTTAAAATTAAAATTTTGTTTTAAAAAAGGGACAGCTGAAATCTGCCCCCCCCATCCCGGGGGGGGAAAAAAAAAAAAACTCAGATCAAAAGGGGGGGGGAAACTTACTTCGGGCCAAAGGGTTTTTTTTTTCCCAAAAACCCCGTAAAATTTTTTTAGGTTTTTAAAATATTTCCCGTACTATTGTTTTTGGGTTTTTTTTTTTTGTTCTGACGAAGGGAAAAAATTTTATAATTTTAATTTCCCCTTTGTAGGACCCCCCATGCCCACTTCGGTTAAAAAAATGCCTACTTA
>NW_025780659.1:0-48646 GCF_021130785.1 Homalodisca vitripennis | reverse complement strand
TCCCAGCTAAGCCTACATCTAATATAATCCTAAATTTTTAAACGGGTTTAGTACCTTCATTTATAAAGTTTAGTCAATGAGAAAACAATATTTTCAGTTTTACGTACTGTTTTACAAGTAGCCCGTTGACTATGAACCATTCCTGAGCTGCTATCATTGAATTAATTTTCTTCTAACAATAACCACTTCAAATCTTTACTTTGATTCAGAAGAGTGGTGTCATCCGCATATAGTACTGCTTTTACAGGGCACATTGAATGAAAAATCATTCACAGCAATTATAAATAGAAAAGGACCCAAACAGATCCTAGCGGTAACCCCCAACTTGAATTGTTTTAAAATCAGAAAGTTCCAAGCCTGCCACAGACCATTTGTTTATCTATTACTTAAGTAAGAGGAAAAATTAAACTGTAGTTTCTGAATCTCTAACTCCATAGCTAATGAAATTACTTACAATCAGTTCATGAGTAGATGGAGTCACATGCTTTTGTGAGATCTAATTTAAAGTTTGCAGACGACAAAAAATTTATTTTCAAAATTCTCTAAAAACGTTTTTTCTACTATTGGCTTCTATGGCTTTGGTTGTGTTTAAAAGTTATTGGTAAGAAACCCAAATAGGATCTTTACATAATAAATTAATATTGTGAAAAATATAAAAAACTAAGTTGGTCCTTTTACACAACCTTTTCAAAAAAACCTTACAAAATATAGGTACCTAAAGAGATTTGGCCGATAACTGGAAGGATGTGAATTTCTCACCCTTTTTAAAATTAAATGGGAAAATGACTTTGATCGGTCACTTTTAATGCTTCAGGGAAAAGGACACCATATTCCAACATCATGATTGAACAAAAAAGTTAATGGGTCACAATTTACATCGATTATTTCTTTTAAAAGTATTTGTTAGAGAAGAGAACCCCATAATAATCTTCAAACTTTGGGCAACGACTTAACTTTGAGGGGGGGACACACTTTAAACACCCCCTTAGTGTTATCAATGCTTTGCCTCAAAATTTTAAAAACAACTGACCCCGACCCGTTACAACTTAAAATATAATACATCAACCAACTCAATTGCTAAAACATTATTTTTGGTGTAAAAAATGAAACAGAGCATATAAAATAGTCATTAATTATCCATTATAATAACAGGTACTCTCTTTGACTAACTTTAAGAAACGGTTGGTCCCTCAAGCATATATAATAATTTTTCCCCAAGCAGCTTTACATTTTATTCTTAGAATCTTTTTATATAATCGTCATCGCCAGAATAGTTTTCGGCCTTTTCCCCCAAAATTTTAGCCTTATATAATTTTTTTGTGCTTCTTTTTAAAAAACGTTTTTTTATGCAGTTGGGTCACTTCTCTTCCCCCCTACCGATAACTTATATCTATCATATAAGGTAACAATAAAAATTTCTCTAAATTTTTTTAACCTCTGGTGTGAACCATGTGATTTTTTTGGGCCTTTTTACTTTAACTTTTTTTTATTTTTTATGTTTTACAGCATTCTTCAAGAGAAGGGTTGTCAACATTTAAATAAGAAGTAGTCCAAAAGCTTGGGGTTTAACATTGGTGCACTCCCTTTCGTAAGTTGTGACCAGTTAAATTGTGACAGTTTGTTCCCCTTAAACTTTAGAGACTGAATTAGCAGAAAGCATCTTTTTAACAAAAATGAAACTTTTTCACAATTGTTTGGGTTCAACTATGATCAAGTCAAAAAACACTGCCAGATACACCAAGCATGGTCAGACCAAATTAGGATCTAACACTTGGACAATGTACTATGTTTTGAACTCATTAAGGTTTGGGTTTTAATATATTATCCCAAAGGGCATGTCTTCTTGTCCAAGTGTTTTGCTCATTTAAACACGTATAAATTTCCCAAAGAAGTGACGAAGTAATGTTTCAAGAAAACAATTACATTTCATTAGATTTATTTGTTCATATTTATATTAAAGTCACCAGTTTTTTAAAATAAGTTTTAAAAATTTGCCAAATTTTTCATTTAAAAAATTTCTACGATAAACTCTAAACTATGAAAAATTTGGGGTTGGGGTATCAGAATTTTGGGGAGTACGGTAAACAGTTACCACAATGACAATTAATCTTATGGGACAAGATTATAGCTGCTGCCTCAAAAAGGGAGTAATCAACACAAACTTTGTCAAATCTAACAATTTAAAGTCAATACAATTCTTTACAAAAAATGAGCTTCCACCTCTATTTTAAAGGTGGGTTTCTACAAAAAAATGCTGGCTAAGGGTATAACCATTGGTATATACAGTGTTTGATTCTTCTTTTCTCACAGCCAATTTCATTTAATTGTCCAAAATATCAAAACAATATTTGTCTAACCATAATTCTAGAGCCTCTAATTTATTTCTAATAGAATAGCACATTCAAATGAGTATACCCTTAAGTCCCTGGAGCAATTACTGGGGTAGCGCCTACCGGGTTTATGTGGGGTTGGGTGTCGGAAGGGCTGAGAGTTTCCCGATGAACGTTGTAACTGTCCCTCGGTAGTTGGAGTGCTGATTCTCCGTCGTCATCATGGCGTCAGCTACTGATTCCTCTGAGCCGGTCCTAAGAGTTTGGTGAAACATTATAATTCACTTCTGCTCCTGTTATGCTGTCCAGGACTCTGCTATCTGAAGTCTAGTCCACAATCTTCCCCCTTCTGTTGAGATGCATACCTCTGACGGTGTGTGCATGCAAGTGTCTTTCAGCTCTAACTAAACCTCCACCCAAACTCACGTCTTATGAAATTTATTTACACATTTTCTTTAAGGGTCACAGTTTAGTCCTTTTTCCACCTCTTGATTAAACACAAGGACACATCTCCACCAAGTCCATACCTCCTTGGTATATCACTACTACAACGATTTCTGGAAAACTTTATGTATATTATATATTTTCATTTGTAAATACTGGAGGAATAAAATGATTTTTGATTGATTTGAATATAGACATTTACTTTTTAAAAATATGTATCGATCCCACTTTTATGTCTAACAAAAAATATAACAACCAAAAAGTAATATTTTTTAAACATGAGTTATGGATTATTTGATAGTAAAACTAGTAAGATTCACGTGAATGGAACACTGATACAGCCTATATATAAAACATCATAACAAAGTGCAGTATGATACAGTAGAGAAAATTAACAACTTAAAAGAGGTTAAAACCGGCTGCCCAATATGTATAAAAATCACATCACCACACATCAAATAATAAGAAGTGTAACTGTTACATAATAGACACTTGAAACTAGACAAATAATGAAATAAGGGGAAAAAATGTTTTGCTGATTTATTTTTAGGGGTTTACAGGTGAGACTACGATCCCATACCACTAGAAAGTGAATCTCTGAAGTCATTCTAGAAGCAAATGAAAAGTCACAGGACAACTGCATAAGGTCCCAAAATCCCGACAAACTTCTTTTCCCTACATTAAAAAATATGAAAAATCGGCTTTAACCAACCCAAAAATACTAATTTACCCTCCCCCAATCTAACAAGAATTTCACTCAAAATAAATTCACCCATTAGTGGGTACACCGAATTCACTGTGACACATTTTCCCCAACCTTAATATCAGAAAGACAACCCCAAAACCAGCAAGATCTAAATCTAAAAGAATTTCATACATATCACCATATCTTCCTTTAAAGAGTGGTTTTAGTGTGCATACAAGGTAGCATTCAACTTCTTTGTGTGCAATAATCAGGACAAATCATATGTTAACATTGTGTTTGTAAAATGTTCTAACTTTTTGAACTTGCGGGGAATGATGACAGTGAATGACTTGCCACACTACAATATTAATTGGGACATAGCTAAGTCCATTTTTTTTTTTTTATTTTTTCAGAAAAATCTTGATATCACAACAACTAAAATCATGCTATAGAGGTTAATAACACTCCTTTCACTGATCTGTACAGAGACTCAGTGTTCCTGAATCTCCTGGTCGGTGGGAGGTTTCTTGCAGCCGAAGCGATCCACCAACCGTCCTCTGTGAGATGTGTACCAGCAGTTTTCGCCCTTCATGTCTGAAACTTTTTCTCAGCCAATCTTAGGCCATTCCTTGCACACAATGAACATGATACAAAGTTTAAATTTAAAAATAAAAATCTTTGATATTACAATTAAATTATATTAGTTTAGAGTTAAATCAAAGAAGTTTTAGTTTATTTTTTCATAACATACTAATTTGATGCCTTGATCATCATGTGATTCATGCAAAAGTGATAGTACTAATTTTAGTTCCCCAATATTACCACTTTTGGAATTACACTAAACACTTGCAGTGGTGGGAAGAAAGTCTGCAGTTGCGTAATTGAAACGATTATTTTGGAAGATTTCAAGGTCTGATATGTTTATCTGCCTGATGGGTTATCTTTGTAAAAGCGCATCATTACTGTAGAAACTGACCATATTAGAGGAGGGGTTTCTCCTTGAATTTTTACACACATGGCAAATTTTAATGTAAGAAAATGTGAACGTAAAAGCAATATTGGTTTCTGAGATGGGATTTGGATAGGTTGGCTGCTATCTTTATCGATAATCATGAAATTGAATTGTTTGTTGTAAAGTGTTTATCACTCTCCCTCGAGGTAACCTCAACATATCTTTTCTTGATTCTTTTTGAAGGAATTGACTGCAATTCTTTATAAAATGGTCTAATTACACAACTGTGTTGGGGGTGATTTTAAATGTAAATTTTGATGTAAACTTAAGGGTAGTAAATTTTTCTTAAGCAATTTCTTACATCTTTTGCGACAGTAATTAAACTTTTTATATATCACCTAAAAATAGTCAGCCTAAACCCGAGGAAAAATAACTGTTTAGGAAACAATATTCTTGTAAATTTTCCCATAAAAATAATTAATCTTAAGTTGTTGTAGTATTTTAAAATTTTCTCCGTTTTCAGACCACTGTGGTCTTACTCTTAAAATGAATATCATCCGAATCCAAAACACTCTAACGTACTCGTGTAGTATGCCTTCTTTTTTAAAAATTATCTTTGCCAAAACAAAAAATATGGCGAGTTAAGCAGGACAGATTGGGGTGCTACTGATCTGGACATTAAATATTATGAACCCTAATGTTTTTTGACGCATGGGGATCAGAAATGTCTGTTCCATTAATTTTAAATATATTAAACAAAATAACATTTTAACTATCTCTCCCCCCCCAAACCAGTATAAAAGTAAATACCCAATTAATTATAAAAAAAGTTAAATAACCTTTCGGTTTCAATAATGGAATTAGCTGTCATGAAAAATAGATTAATTTTCTTAGACAGTTTAGTAAAACAATATAACATCAGGAATTCCCTTTCAATCAAACAGACATACAATGATACTTAAAGCACCATTACAGAAATAAGCATTAAAGAAGCCAAAATTAAATATAATACACAAGTGTACATAGAGAAGGGGAGTAGTAACAAAGGTGTAGAACAGCAGCATGGAAAAGTTATTAAAAGCAATAATAGTGAATCAGCAATGTAAGTCCTTAAAAATTCATTAAAATCAAAATATTGTTTGCCCCGATTACTTTTAATAAATTGGGTTTTCCCTTAATTCAGGTTGAGACCATTAAAAAACAGCAATAGGCTTTCCTCCTACTAGCTCTGAGCAGTTGCTTTGCAATACCACTGGTTATTACCATGTCCCGAATGTTACAATTCTCATGGGAATTACTATAATAACAGCCACTCGATGTTAATTGAAGCAAAATAAGCGTTTAAAAAACCTATGATTGTAATGATGTATACCTAATGTCTAATAATTTGTTAAAGAAAATCATTTATAACCTATCTATAAACCGTTATCCTGCGCTTTAAAACCTTTGTCTCTCATCAAAAGGAATATTTCCTAATGAATTAAAAATTCAAAGGTTTTAGTTCCAGTTGTTTAAAAATAAAGGAAATCAAGGAAAAAACCTTTGAGAGGTTACAGGCCAATTTTTCAGTTTTATTCTGTATGTAGTATTCCAAAGAGTAATTTGATACTTTTAGTTTTTGATCAGATTAAGTTGATTATTTTGAAAAAAAAACAAATATTTTAAGTCTTTCTCAGTTTGGTTTTAGACAAAGGAGTAAGGTCCACAAGTAAGATGCCATAGATATATGCTGGTGCTTGAAGTAGCCTACCAGCGTTTGATTGAAAGTAAGGGTTTTGCTCGGGGCTAATACATAGCTTTGTGACTTGAGCAAAGCCTCGTTGACTGTTGTGAATTTAACTTCAGAATTATTGTTCAATATTGAAATACTAATGGAGTTTCTTAATTTGCAGATGGGAATTTTTTTAGATCATACCTTTTTGAGCGTAAGCAAAGGTTTTAGTAAATGGCGATTGGTCCAAAGGAGTGTTTCAGTTAAATTGATGGTGTCCCTCAGGGATCGGTTTATAGGTCCTTTTGCTCTTTTTAAATTTCTATTAAATACCACTACCGCTTTTATTAAATATGTTAAAACTAATCCTGTATGCAGACGATACAACATTGTTAACATCAAATTCACAATATCGATTTACTCTTAATGTCTTGGCTCAACAAATTGCTTTAGATACTGGGGCAATATCGGGTTTGGGTTTAAAGGCAGAACGGTTTTTTTCTTTTGAATGAAGAAAAAACCCAAAAACATTATTTTTAACTTTAAGACCATTTTGAATTTTTAATATTAATAACCAATTTTGATCAATTTTACTAATTCATGTAAAGTTTTTGGGAGTACAAAATTGATAAAAAATCTGAATCTTGGGGACCTCACATTTGATTATTTTAGCCTCAAAATTGTCTTGAGGGTTATCTTCTTAATGAAAAGGTTTACTAGCCGTATTGAACAAAATTATATTAGGATCCGCGTTATATTTTTCTTCCTACTTTCAGTCAATTCTTAGGTTACGGTTTTTAAAATTATTTTCGGAAAACTGCAGCAGGATAAATGAAATATTAATTTATGCAATAAAAATGTTTATCAGAATCATTTAGTGGGTCCAATTTTTTAGAAACATTGTAGACCAGTTATTTAATTAAGTCAAAAATTTTTCCAAACTATTTATTAAATTTGTTTGTGTATGACTTGGTTTTGTATTACCTTTTACGGCAACCCTAGTACTATAAAGTAGCCTAAGTCACTAATTATAATAATACGAGGGAGTAAGGCAAAAGGCTTACTAAAATTAATTTCTGGTAGGCTAGATAAATCAGTTAATAGTCACCAGGTTTAATCACATTGAAAATTTATCTATAATACAGTTTGTTCTCCAGTTAGTAAATAAATATTCAAGAAAATTAGTTTTTTGTAATAGGCTCTATAGTTGGCTTCTAGCCAAATCCTTTTTATTTCAATTTGAAGGAATTTTTTGCTGTACCTTGTATTGGTTTTTTAACCCACCAAAAAAATTTACTTTATGTTAATTTTTTTTATTTTGGGTAATAGTTTATGATAATTTTTATGATAAGTTTATGGTTTTTATGGTAAATTAGTTTTATATACACTAACATTTTGGATTAGTTAAACTAAGTTTGACGTTGGCTACTGGCTTGTACTTTGACTTTGTCGATGAATGTAAAAATTTTGTTTGGCAATAAAATATTATTATTATTATATATTTTATTTATTATTATTATTATTATTATTATTATTAATTGGACCAAATAGCAAATTTTTATAATATTTCTATTTCATGATAAACACTCTAAAACGAGGAATAGTCAAATACTCCACTCTTTTTTTGCCACAAACCAACAGGGATGCCCATGGGCTGGTGGAGAGACACATACCACAGTCTCCAATCAATCAACCCTCTCTCCAAGAGTACTCCTTGTTTGTATCTTAGTAACTAGTATCTGTCTCGTGATGCATTCCTCTCTTTCCCCTCTCCAGCTAATAAATTTCGTCTTCGTCCATACTGAAAAAGTTTAAATATTCCAAAAGGCTAATGCCCAATAATATTTTTTTTTTAAGATAAACATAATTTACTGAAAACCAAAAAGGGGTAAAGAAAAAATTATGAATGAGAAAATAACTTTGATATTTCTCATAATTTATTGTTAAGATGAACATAAGTGTTCAATTATAAAAAAGTAAAACTAGATGTTATGCGGAAAGTAAAGAGAGATCTTTTTGTTTTTTTTTTTATTTAGTTACCGGTTTAAAATGATGAATTAATGTCAAAAAATGCCAATTGTTGGTTTCTATTATTTTCTTTTAATTTAATGTAACAATAATCTGCTTTGCAAATAAGGTAAGAGGGTTGGGGGGAAAGCCAAAATAATGTATTGACGCATGCATAGTAAACCTGTAAAAGCACAAACTATGTTTTTTCCAAAATACATTAATTTTCCATTGCATATATTTAAACATAGAATCACCACATTCAAAATTGTATACAAAACAATTTTAAGGATAGAGAAATTTAATTCAATTACCTAGCAAATTTTTCCCCACACAAACCACATTTAGAAAATTTAAATATTTTTTCAAAATTTTGCGAGTGATTTGAAAAAATGTGTATTCATTCTATTTCTACTGGTTTATGAAGTTCAAAATTTTAAATGCCATTATAGTAACAGTGATATTGTTGTTCTAATGTAAATTTAACTAAAAGTACTGATTTTATTTATTCTTGCTTTATACCCCATTTTTTGTCCCGTTTATATATGTACACGTATATATTTTTCTGAAATAATTGAAACTTAGGCTATAAACATTTAATGTCATTTAATCTTTTCTTATATCTTAATTTTAAATATGTAATGAATAAGGACACAAAAAATTTATTATAAAAAATTGTTAACTTTTACTCTTGCGCTGCATAGGAAATGGAATGGAAGGATCATAGGTTTTCACTGTCGTAAAAACCCCTTGATCAGCAGTGTTGTTGAGCTATTGTTGCTGATATCCTCGCAGCAACTTCTTCCATCTCGGCCTAAGTCCATTTCATCAGGTTTGACTCAATCATCCGCCTCATAAAAACACAGTTAATAAAGTCTCCCAATAACTTAAACTCCTAGAAAACATGTATTAGCTTTTGAATAAAGTTGCATGGTCTTTTATCTAAGCCTATTATTTATAATACTTATAAAAATGACCACTGCTTTGGAGTCACAGAACTTTATAAAAGAAATTCTTATTAATTTTTTGTAATTCTACCCCCATTCCCATCCAATCTTGGGATTACTCTTCTGTTGCAATTTTATTTATTTTCAGCTAAAAAATTTAGTGTTTTTAAAAAGTAACTTTATAACCTAAGTTCAGTTGCCGCACTATTAAACTATTATTTTCTAATTTTAACAAAAATCAGATTTTGAATCTACTCTTCGATTGAAAGAAACCAACAATATTACAGAAAACATAACATTTAATTTGCAACAAATCACAGTAAAATAAATTGAAGAAACAACAGATGGATGATTCCATTGGCCTAAATTTATACATTTCCTATTCTTTATGAAGTTAAAATCTGGTTTTAATATATTGAAAAGTTTTTCATCAGATCTTATTAGTAAAATCCTTTGTTCTGTAAAAGTGTGTATTGTGTGTAATGGGGTAATTTCACTAGATTTGTATGGATACACACTAGTAATATTAAACAGTACTCTAATATTGTTTTAAGATTATCAGTTTAGGCATCACACAAAGAACTAAAAACTTCTATTAACGTTGCATCATCTAGTGGAGGCATGCAAGTTTTACATTCAAATCTTTGGTATAATTTTTTACATAATAAACATGTTCTGTAACAAACTAAACTTACTTTATTGGTATTTAAAATGTTATGTCATATCATAAAAAGTTTATTTCAACTTTTAAATTAATTATAAGTACGGTTTAATTATAATTTTGTATCAAATTTGTATTTAGGATGTTCATTTTGGCTTCTGGAAATTATATCGTATCATGAATGTTTTTTAATTTTCATAACTATACAAAACTAATTAGTAATAATTGTAACCACATTTTTTCTGGAGAAATTATTATTCTAATAAATTTTTTTTAGATATTGATTTCTTTTTTAATTATTTTTTTTCTATTATGATAACCCAGTGTTTTACGAGCATTTGTAACAGGCCATTTTATCTGCTTTGGTGCTTGATTTGAATGTTGAAGTCACATGTAATAGAAACAATTTTGCTTTTATTTTTAATTTTCTCACTTTAATTATAAACATATACTCAATTAAATGTTGGGTTCGTGGTTTTCCATTGTATATATTACCATAATTGAAACATGTTTAAAATGTACTTATCTTTAACATTAAAGTAACTTAACCATCTTTTCACATTTTCAATAAGATTAATGGTTTTGATTAAAAGGATTTATATATCCTCCTGTGTTTATGTGCATTAAATTAAATTAGAACTGTTTTTATTTAAAAAATATCCTAATGGATTTTAATTTAATCAAATACATCTCTCAAATGGTTTAAGTAGATTTTTTATTTCTAACCCTTTCTGATCCATTTGTTTGGGCAGTGGATTCTTGCCATACCTGGGTTTTAAAGTGTGGGTTGAAAAAGTTTAGAAAAATGAACTTTGAGACTACTTATATTACATTATTTCAAGTTTTGGTTCCAGCTTGCACACATTATCAACAAAATTTTATGAACATGATAGCTCTTAAATCTTTTATACTTCACCATTTTGTTTCCTTTATTTTTCCTCTCTATTGAGTTCATTCTAACTAAGTCTCATTCATTGGCGTTATTTAGGGGCTCAAACATTTCTAAATCAAAAAAAATATTATCACTAATGTCAAACAAACTGAATGGTTTCATTTTCAATGCTATTCAATTTATTCACACCTTGTGGAGGCCAAATAAACAAACACTTGTGTCTTGGGGCATAAACAATCAGTTAATAAACAAACAAGTGGCTGATACAGGTTTAAATAGTTTTTAGAAATCCAAATAACCAACTTAGATCTGTTTTTAAAAAACCTCCTATCAATTGGCAAAGTAATCTGTGTTGGAGCAGGTTTCAGGAGGGGGATTGGAAAACAGGAAGGTTACAATGTTGTTCTTGTCTCAACAGACATATTTGGAAATAGTAAACATCTTTATATATTTTCATATATATATAATATATTTATTATATATATACTATTATATATATTTTTTTTATGTATATAATATTTATATTTATATATATAATATATATAAATATACTTATTATATATAATATATAATATACATATATATTGTGTTTTCTTATAAGCAACTATAATAATATAAAGGGGGTAATTATTAAAAAATTTAAATTTTTGGCAATAGACAATGTTTAATATTTGGGACTTAGATTTTGACCTCACTAAATCTCCACCATTGTATTTAACAACATATTAAACTACTGAGTTTAAAAAAAATGTTTCTGGATATTCATATTTGCATTCTATCTAATATTGTTGGTTAATGATTAAAAATTTTAAATATGATTCTGTATACAGATGATTCTTTGTTGCAAAGTTCATTAATGAGACGATGGATTGAATTGATAAAGGAATAACAGGTATTTTGGAAATTTGCCTTCAATCTTGTGTTAAAAAACTGTAACAAATATGTTACAAGAAAATAATCTAAGCTACCCTCTTCTTTAGGATGAAAGGAAATCTAAGAAACTTTAAATGTTTAAGTGTTGCGTGTTGTACAATAACAATTCCCAAAGAAATCTGTAATAAAACATTTTGCCCAAGTCATCCCTTAACGAACAAAAAGTTGTACTTAAACAATTTTCAACACATATTTCATGATAACCAGTCCAAAAAACAGGAGCATAAGTTAATTTTGAAACAGAAAAAAAACAACTAGTTAATTGTTCATTGTAACAAGTATTTTTTGCTAAGAGGACAATATAGCAAAGTTTCCAAAAATCTGTTATGCTAGACAGATGTTTCGGCCTGTTAAAAATATTGATTTTTTACTGATGATTTAACAAAATAAGCTTACATGGACATTAGCTCATCTGCTGCAGCAGTTTTCTCCCAAAACATAGCTATTTCACAATTTGTTGAACAATATTGTCTGGCACTTGTTGAACCCGTTAATAACAATACAGATTTTCATAAAGATTTATATAATTTGAAACCGCCACAATGGTTCAAAGTAAATAAAAAAAAATTAATTCTGAAGTTGTAATAGCAAAAGAAATTTTGGTAAATATTTTGAATATCAGGAGTCAACTTGAGAATATTAAACTCACATTGTGTGGGTTTCTATTCTTCCAACTTATCAGTTTTAATCATTCAACCACACCGGTAAACCAGTTGGTTCCTAGTTTTTTTTTGTTTTTATTTTTTTTTCGAGGAGAAACTGTGTGAATCTCAGAAATTAACTGTACAAATTAACATCACTAAATCATGAGAGCTTCATTATAATAAAATTCATAAGTGGAATTTTGTGAGCAATAAAAATAATCTCTGGCTCTACGAAATAAAACGTAGGGACTAAATCTAGTTTATTATCCTACAAAAAAAAATAATCCGAAACAGATTTATTTTTGAACACTTAAATCCCAGTCTAGGGTTTGGGTTTAAGAAACTCATCTAAACTACTGAATCAATTTATTACCTTTCAGTGAAATTTTTAAGACCTAGCTATTTTTGGGGGGTTTTTCCATCACTTGAAAACTACATGAAATAAAATTGTTCTTCTGGTTATATGAGTAGAAAAACCCCTGATTATAGTAATATATTTGTGCTGTTCGAAAACCTTTGGCTACTACTAAAACTATCACAACCGAATCTCTAATGCTCATCAATCCAGTTTTATATTCAACTTCTTTTACTGCTGTTAAGACATAGTAGAATCAAGGTATTTCATATGTCATTACAGAGCACCATAGATTTATTCACTTAGTAAGGGGTAGTTTTTTACCACCCTAAGATAACGGCTACTAAAGATCTTGGTTAATTTTTTGCAAAAAACTAGTGATGATTTGGGGTCATTTTCAAGAAATGTTGTAATTTTGTTGTCTAGGTTGCACTTACTTATAGGAAAGTGAGAAATTTCACCTTGTCTATCATAAAGGTTTTTGAGTAGCCAAGATTTACTATCTCTGCATAAGCCACTTACTTTTATTGTAAATTTCCCATTACATTTATCATTTTATCAACATTTGTTATCCTGTTTTAATAATGTGTCCCCAATATTTTAATTGAGTGCGGTATGTAGCGCATTCATACAAAAATTTTCTAAAAAAAAATAATGTGATATTCAAAAACTGAAACAAAACCACACCCCAGGCTCCCCAGGAGGGTTTCTTACTGGGTCTCTTCTAGGCGGTTTGTTCCTTCCAGTTGAACCCGTACACTGGGTACAGCAAAAAATCAACTGTGTCTCTTAAAATCTGGGCAACCCCCAGGAGTGGCATCTTCACTAACCGCAAAATGTCAACATATTGAGTGTAAAGGGTAGATTAATTAGGTCTAGTCCTACTTGTAGAGGATGACTGTTGGTAGTTGATGGTATTATTTAAGTGTTTAAGACAATTATTAGCCTGGACATAAGAGTGTGCTACCCCCTGTCCTTTTTGGTTAGAGAGCCTAGTACATAGCTGGTCTCCCTATCTTCCAGGTGGAGGTTCGGCCCCCCACCCCCCCCCCCCCCCCCCCCCCCCCCCCCCCCCCCCCCCCCCCCCCCCCCACCCCCCCCCCCCCAAGGTGGACATGATGGACATATTGTACCCTGCAAATCCTTCCTCATGGATTACAGAAGGACAGCCTTACAAACACCCCATCCCATACCCTTACGACTAAATATCCTGTCACTCCGGAAGCACAGAACCAAAGGTTCTTTTAGGACTAAATGCAATGATAGGTTATAATCAGCTTATTGTCCTAAGAGGGACAAAAACCCCCAATCTGAAATTTTAAACATTCATTTCAAAAACTGTAGCTTATTAAAATTCCAGCCACCACGTTTTTTCATAGAATGATCATGAATAGACCACTTTGGTAAGTAAAATTATGTCACTATTTAAAGTAGCACCTACGTTCCAATATCGAGAGTCATTTTTTTGGTCCCTTCTTGACTGTGTGTTTTCCTATCGAGTGGTACTCTTCCTCTTTTTTCCTTGAGCCGTTCTCGCTGGGCAGTAGAGAGCCGGGCCAGACAGAATTGACACAGAAGTAGTCACTCTTCGTTCATCTATCACCCGGGTCCGCTTCTCACGTTGCAAGTTAAGTGTAGATTATTACAAGGTAGGGAGTACGCCCACAATTATATGTCACATAAAACAGGCTAGACGGTGGGTTACATATGCAAAATGTCTAGTTTGTTAACTTGTTTTCATTCAGATGTTTAAAAATGTCATGTGAATATACTCGGTTTGTTATACAAATTTATAATTTATTCTGTAATTTTCTCATTGCCATCATGGGTTTACTCATAAGAACCAATTTAAAAATTGTTCATTAAACGCTTAGACAACAACACATGGAGTGGACATACACATCATCGAACTCAATGTTATTACTTTATATTGAAATGATCATTGCATCATGCAAAATCCTCAAGGGCTATTAACTAATTAATAAGTATTTTTTAATAATATATCTATAATTTTAAGGTCAGCTTGTTCTTGAGATATTGTAATAGACAGACCAGAACATGATATTTTTCCACCCATTTTTAAGTGATAGAACATTGCTAAACCTCAGCCTAATTACCGTGGAAAATGATTTTACTGAACAGGTTAAAGTCCTTTCTGAATAACTTATAATGTATTAAATAGGTTTTGTTACCACCACTGGTTAAACTTGAATCACAGATTTTTACCCCAACATAAATTTTACTTTTGCGATGCTATCTGAAACAAAAGATTTCATCATCAGATGGCTACCACAAAAATGGTTTAAGAAAATGGTTACTAAGAAGAAAGCATGGTAATTGTAAAAATAATGTAAATTACAGATAGATACAAGTTTTAAATTTAGAACTGTTGTAAAATAAAATTTAAATCAATATTTAACACATAATTACAATTGAATACACAATTTTCAGTTAAATAATGAAAAAGGGTAAAAATTGGGAATCTTTACCAATGCACTATTTACTGTACATCTCTGGGGTAGCAAAATGTTATATACCTAGTAACTACTCTAGCTATAGAAATACAATGCTTTTTAAAAACTTTTGGTTACCATGATTAGGTGAGTGGCTCTAAAACTGTTTAAAATTTATTGACGGTCAGAGAATTATTGGCTTGGTTTGTTGCCTAAAGTATTTCCTCTCTCTAAACTATCATACAGGATTGTAGGGGAGTGGATAATGGGAGAGGGTATCAGTAGGGTTTAAAAATATAAAACAGTTTTTCCAAAAAGTCATATTTTTTTTGATTAAATTAAAGTAGTCATGGGCAATTGGAAAAAGTTGTATTAGGCCTACGAATTATTAACCTTTTCAATACCCTCCACACTTAAAACCCCTTTTAACACAGTGCGAACAGTCAGGACATTTCTGATTCACCATCATATTCATTTTTATCTCATTGGCTACTGACTACATATTATTAATAAGTGTTCCCCCCCCCCCCCCCCCCCCCACTTTTTTTAACAATTTTTTTGGTTTACAATTTGGGTTTATAAGTGTATAAGGCTTATTAAAAAAAAATAACCAATAGAAAGTTATTCTTAATTTTTTTATCCTTTTTGTTGATCAAATTTTTTGGATGCTTACCTGTTGACGGTCATATTCCAGTAGGCGATTGCGTTGTTTCAATAGCAAGCATCATGTCCTGCAGGGCTTTTGGTCCAACAAGCTTTTGCCAGAAAAATGAGCTGAATTGTTTAGCTACCAGGAGCTCAAGTATTCCTGTTCTTTCTCGTAGAACAAACCCTGCATATGAGTTAAAAACTAAAGTATCATCACCAACTAAGGAACATTTTCACCAGATATTTCAGGGTTCACAACTTTGATTATTTATAAATTTGTTTAACTGAAGAAAATTAAAAAGGTATCATACACCAGTTTTATACAGTCTGTTGTAAATAAAAAAGAATTATAGTAAACTAAAAAATTAATTAGTTAATAAATAACATGTTAAATGTATATTAACCTTATTAACCTTTCTTCTTTTGAATCCTGAATACCAGCACACAGGCTGGAATGGACTTGATGTCAATAAAGCTTCAAATTTAAAAACTCACAACAAAAAAACTGTACACAAATTATTTAAAAAAAACCAGGTTAAAAATGGCGGTGATGGGATCAATGGTCAAAGGATGGTTAATGTTTCCTCAAAGAACTCATTGATTTGAGTTACAATGTTGTCGTGACCAGTTCCTTCATACACAGACCTCTGAATTTTTGTCGCATCCAGGACTTTGAAAATTGGCGGGTAGCGCTTATTTAAAAAGTTTGAATGGCCAGATTTGGGGGAATACTGTTCCTTACCAGACTCAGTCGACGTGAAGGGATATGTTGATTTCTTCACATTGCCTGGTCCTGTCGGAGGTGATGTCCCCTGGTTTCAAAACGCGGGGGGTTTTAAATTTCACATAAAGGACACTGTTTAGGTATGTAATTGGCTATAAAGTGTCAAATTTCCCCAAGGCGCTAGTGAAACAAGGAGCCGGCAGCAAAGTGGTATTCAATCTTCTGCTTCACGTGATAGCATGGGACTGCCCTCTTCTTGCGTAAACTTGAAGACCCTCTAGAGCACCCAGATGAATGGCCCATTAGTTAACATAGGGTCCGTTATAATCAGATGGCTGTGAAATAAAAAATAGTAGGCCACCAACCAGGTATTTTTTCAGCCACTAGATTTACCAATCTGCACAGCAGGTGGTTTACAACATGTTAACTTAGGTGCAGATGAATTCAGGCAATGCTTTTTCGACGAAACGTGGGGGTCGAGGTGACAAGAACCTTAAACAGCCTGACACTTTGGACTGTTCTCTTCCACTTGTGGACCCCCTAAATGAGCAGATCATGCACCTGGGTTTTCTCTCCTCATGTATTTAAGCATAAGCTTGTTTGCTTGTAAAACTGAAAGCTAAGACTCTGCTGAGTATGGGCTGTACCATCTCCCTGTATCACGTCCGGCTGAGCGTTAGCAGCGTCCTCTGTTGTGACAGTCATGGTAGTGCTTGTTTAGCGAAGAGCGAGCGCTTTCCCATCTAAACTGACGATCGTCTTAACGAGCCCACAAGGAAACATGGATTGGTCCCATAAACACAGAGCCCTATGGATAACTACATGCCGAATATTGCAAGGGTTTAGATTGTAGTACCATGGGACGCCGAGAAAACCTGCTGGCCTTTCCACTTGAAAATAGGATTTGAAGGTACGGCTGCCAAGAGACCACATCACCAAACTCTATATATTGCTCCAGCTTGGCCTAGAAGGAATTTTTGTATGGTATAACAACCACAAATGGCCTTGCTTAAGGGTCGCAGAAGGGCCAATGACGCGTCAATTTCTTTTCCAGATGGCGTACTAGCTTTGTGTTCTAAAACTGTTCCAGGCTTTTAGGCAAATACTGATGGATATCGGGCCTATAGTTATCCATGTTTTTTAGGGTTACCCTCTCTTGAAGACTGGAACAGTGCGTCATATACACAGGAAATCAGGGAAAATAACCAAATCTCTCAGTCAGTTGTTGATATGCCTGTGGAGACTGGAGCCGCTAAGATGTCTATGAGCACAGCCACAGAGATACCATAAAACATCTGAGCGAAATGGAGAGCTCCTAAACCTAACTTAACCAATTTTCACAACCTCTCTTGAGGTGTCACAAAGCCCCAACTCCAGTCAGACCACAACTTCAGGCAATCCTGACACCAGACAAAGGATCCAAGTATAAACTGCAGGGATACAGTCGAAAAACCAGCAACAATTGAGGCTTAATCACGGTACTATATTAAAAAATGTGTCAGCGACATGGTTCAAAAGGGGACATTGAAATCGCCTCACAATTAACGAGATGGATTTATTCTAGGTAAGGTAGTCTAGAAAAGAGCAAGGCAGTCTTCAAGCCTATTTAAAAAAATTCGAGAAAATAATTCACCATTTGGTGGATCGGAGTAAATAGACCACACAATTATTGTTGATAAATTTTATCAATTTCAATACCTGTGAGCTCACCAGTCTTACTCCCGGGTTAAAACTCAGGACAAATCTAAGACCGCTGAGCTTCAATATCACTGTCCCAGAAAAAATGGACAACTCCCCCACACTTAAACTATGAGCCGTACAAGAAGGGCAAGTAGTAGCTAAGATTAACAGGTTAATTTCCCTGAAAAATTCGCTGTTTCCACTTTCACTTAGCCAATGTTCATTGATACATAGCACCATTTTGGTTCAACGTCATTTGCATAATAAAGAAACAAGATTGGATTTAGTTCTTAAAAACATTGAAATAATTAATCAAAGGCTATTGTATAATTATAGCCAGCACTAGCAATTTTGTGTTTTGTTTTTAAACTACTACAAGAACATTAACATCTGACTTTGAGGTTAGGCCTATTGTACTAACATTAAGAACAATATTATCTACTTGTGTTGGTTAACTGTCCACTCTCTTGAATAAAAAAACGTTTAAGTTACTATGTTTCTTTGGCCACAGATAATTCTTAACAATTTAATCTGTCTTTGAGAAAATCATTAGCTGAGTCTGAAGCTTTTGTTTACAATCTTTTGTATCCAGTTTATCAACTACGAATTCGGTATCGGGGAACTTACTGCTGAGGAATTCTTTCACCAAAGCTAAAGTTGTTTCCTTTCTTCACCTTCCTCAGATGAAAAAAACCCAAGCACGCCTATCACCAATCAATAAGGAATTTGCTTCAACCACTGCCCACAACATAGTCTTGCCTTTTCCTTATAAGTAGAATTTGGCTTTGATACAATAAAAGATTGGGGTTGTTGTTTGATGTCATATTGCCATCTATGATTGGAATGTTTGATGCAGCGCTTCCATGATCCTCGGCCACGGCCAACATTGCTTCCGATGTTTGATTGTGATTGCTCTTAAGAAGAGTACTAACTATATTTTTTCCTTTCATTTTTCAGATTCTTGACTTCCGTCCATTCTCTATCTTTATTACACAAACTGGCGTCTGTGCTGGGCACTTCGGCACCGATACATCAGGTGCAGTTTCCTCAGCGATATTTTTCTAGATATACAACTGAGTTATTTTCCACTATCTCGGGTATCTCACTATCTGTTTCTTCAAAAACAACATCGTTGTTTTTCTTCCAAAGCACAGGCCTGTTTCCTTGTCATTTCTTCCTTCCTTTCATAATTTTTAGGGTTTTTTCTTCTTCTGATATTTTCCATCAGTTTGATTGTTGCAATCGACTATCCCTTGTTTCGATAGATCCTATTTCATCGTCTTTAGACTTGCCGGTATGTAGGTTTGAATAATTTGGTCTAGTAGTCCTTGACTTTGAACGTGTGTTTGGGCGACGTGTTGTGTTGTTACGATGGATGGGTAAACCTGCATGCATCCTGTGTGTGTCTCCTCTAGGTTTGTCGTCTGCAACCCAACATTTTTGCTGTCATGGGCTAACCTAAAAATAACAGTCTATTGAGTTAACTATCTCATTTAATAATCTATTATCACTGATGACTCCTTTCACCAATACAAGAAGTTTTCTTGTCATCTCATGCAGATTAAAATAATCATCCACGTTCACAAACATGGGAAAATATATACTTGTCAGCTTCTTGATGCACTGCTCACACATCCACATTACACTATTCTTCTATAGCAACTGCAGGGCTTGAAATTTATTGCCAAACTATAATTTCCTACACGCCGAATGAAACTTATATTTACAGAATCCAGCACAAAATTAGCACTTGGTCACTATTTTTAATAATTAAATTGCACTCGCCGCACAAAATCGTCCCTCACTGTCCACCGCCATTCATGTTAAACTCTGTTAAACAAGTAGTCTGGTCTGTCCAGCTAATGGTGGTAGTTCGGAAAATCAGCTTTAAGCTGTGGTCCCCTAAGGTTAACCCTCTTTGTGGCCTTCAACCGATACCACCTGGTGAAGACCACTTTGTTTTTGGTAATCGACAGTTATCAGTTAAGAGAAAAAACACTGATTCTTTCATTACATATAGTACGGAATATGAACGTATCAACTTGAAATGTTAGGAGATATTCTAACATTAGCACTAATCACATCCAATATATCAAGTCAGGTGGTTGCATGGTTTAAGGCCGCTACTCTTGAACAGGGGAGCTGGTCTTGGAGTTGAGAGTTCGATTCCTGTTCCTGACATTAGGGATTTTTGCGGTTCCTGGTGTGCACTTATATGAGGATCACTGGTCTGTGGTAAAGCTTGGTGGGAGGGACCACCTTAAAATAATGGGTAGTTAGCTTGGGTGGAATGTTTGATAGGATCAGTGGACCAAACCCAAAAACACCCATTTTGGATTCTTTTGTCTTTTCTACTAACCTATAAATAAATAAATACATACAACAAAACCAATTCAATATGTGTTATTGTATGGTTTTTCTAAAGTTTTTTAATTTTTAGAATAACAACATAAAATAAACAGACATTTAACAATTAAATTACTATTAATTACAAATACCATATCCAATAATTTATTTTGACATAGTAAAATTCTTCATTTTTTCTGAAAACAACGATATATAGTACATGATTTATGTATTAAATATATTTTTAATTGTTATAGTCCTTTTAAATGACAGAACAATATGATTTATAATGACAATGAACTTATCACAACCATGATCAATGTACCTTTTTAAATATGGCTCCCTTATTCCCACATCGCTTTGTTTCGTCAAATGACGAGTACTATGAAAGAGAAAATGTATAATGCAATGTAACAAAACAACAAAAGGTGAAGAACCTCATAAATACACCATTATAAAAATCTAGATTGAACAAAACCTTTATTTCACAAGTAAGAGTTTGTAATGCACCCAGATTTAGGTATACTAGTTGTATCTAACTCCAAACAAGTTATGCCACCTTCACCTATGAGCAGAAACAGAAATTACATGTGCGGTTCTTCAAGTTGAGTATTTATTCCTTGAACTTCTGAGTAAACACTCCTATTATATTACAGTGGAGTACAAGACTTACAATATTTAAGCTCACTTCAGGATTTCACTTTGCATATCTAAATTTAATAGTACATTTGTACTCACAAGATTGCCAACAGAAGAGACAAGGTCCTGAACCTTCCTGTTCGCAGACAATAATCCGGCCACACTTGAGGCAGTTGTTGATCAGCTTGTGTTTAGACGCTTGGCAATCCACACTTGTGTCGACCTACAACACAGTCCCATTCATTCTAGCAAATTTCTACAGACAACCTCTATTTAGATTAAACAATGTTATTAACTAACTGGAATAATCATAATGTGTTATATCAACAATAAGTTAATAACAAATCTACTGTAAACGGTTATAATGAAAAAGTTTATACACCACTGAACATTTAAGTTGTGTTCATGTCTGTTTATTGTTGGGATATATCTGGTTTGGAACAATGCACATTCTAATGTTTCTGGAATTCTGGAATTAATTTAAATCTGTATTCTGTAATTTGAGAAAAAATCAGCGGCAAAGGGCAAAGAGTAACAGTCTTTTTACCTAATTAACTTAAGTCGGTATCTTAATGAGAGAATGCTTTGTCAGCCAGTCGGCTGCACATCAGAGGCTCCGTTTAAACAGCGTTTAAATAGGGCTAAATTAAAAACTGCAATTATAAATAGGAACTTGTCTCACATCCATAAATGTGATCCATAAGTATCCGTGACAACCGCTTCACAGGGATACTTTGCTGATAACCTTGATGTCTTAGTTTCTCGCGATGTGGACTCACTGATGGAGAGTGTGAGTTTCCAAGCCTGATGCAGCAAAACAGTAGAATTTGCATTGATGGAGATTATTAGACAATGACAATCACTGACCTCAACCATGGCCAAGATGAGAGTGTTGACGATGTTCTTTAAAGGTGTCCAATCAATGGAATGTATGAGGAGAAAGTAAGTAAAGCACAAGGTTATGAGTACTAAACAGTGCTAAGGTCCACATACATGATTCAAACTTATTACACTGTATTATCTCAATATCTGAGTAGCCACACCAGCTTTCATGAAAATTCTTTCAGTAAAATCTCTAATGCTTTACCCACGTTTAATAAATCTACATAACAGGAACTCATCAAAAGTGGCTTGGTAGAGACCATTTTATATGAAATGTGAATGGGCTGAATACCTTTAAGAAGAACAAAATCTCGGGTTTTGTCCCTCTTGTGAATAAAGGTTGACAAACTTTTTCTTCTTTGCTTGAGCAGGTTGGTCTGCAACTCCCTGGAATATTACTCTTTATAGTACAGTAACTTAATATTAATGAAAACTTAAGTAAAATATACTAATTTAACTTTTTAAAAATTTGATCTTGTTTCATGGTTAGATTTTAAATTCTTAATTTATTTAACAATTTACTTTATTAAACTACATATAATAAGATCAAAAAAAAAGAAATAAATCTGTGTGTAGGAAAAGTGAAATAAATTATTGTAACACAAATTTAAATTGTGAAATAAAAATATTTTAATATTGTTTTTTTTGTGTGTGTTGAACTATTGAAGGGACTGTAAATATTACTCTGAAGGATACTTCAAATACAAGAAGCAAAATTTTAAAGTTAAGATACTATACCTTTTTTGTTGATGTAGCACTTGCAGGTTGTGATTTGTTTTCCTTTGTCCTTTTTCTTTTTCTCAACTTTAGGTGCAAAGAAATCCTCTTCAATTTCATTTTTCTTATAACCAACACCACTGCCTATTTATACAAAAACAATCAATTACACACAACACACACACACACACACACACACTCATGCAAAAACAAACATATACACTTTTAAATATATATTACATATATATATATATATATATATTTTTTTATATATATAATATATTTATATAAAGTAGATATGAATATGGCGGTTCTGGCTCACTTTTGGGACAGACAGAAATTCCATACAAAATACTGTTTAAAGGACCAATAAACGAATCTGTAAAATCAAACAGTAAGGCGGTTCTAGCTCACTTTTGGGACAGTCAGAAAATCAAACGTAAAATACTGTTTAAAGGACAATAAACTAATCTGTAACTCACGAATGAAAAATTAACCGAAATCTATAGCTGTTTTACTGTTCATTGTAAGGCTTCTAATTTCTAAGCTGTTTTAATGAAAAAATCCAGAAATCTTAATAAAAAATCTATAAACGGAAAATAATGAAATTTGCTAACAAATCACTCGAGAAACCGGGGAGAAATGTGAGTAAAACCGCATTCTTTTCACGAGGTTCTTCATTTACTTTCTCCAAATGTACTATAAAATCATCGAGGATTTCTGGCTTAAAATCGTAGACTAAATTCAACATCCAGATAATGAAAAAATACAGGTAAAATCTTCTCATAATAAACGTGTGTATTTAAACCTACAAACCTAAATGTATTTCTTTGAAAAGGAAAATAATTTTGTCAAACGGTTTCCAAGAGATAAGTAAAAATTTTTGTTCTTTTTTCTAAATTCTGAGACAAATTTTGTTTGCTTCTTATCTCCATATTGTAATTTTCTAAGCAGATTATTCAAATGTGTTAGCTTATTTCCGAAATTTCCTTAGGTTTAGGTCTTTCGTACAAAATTAAAATTACAATCTCTACAAACTAATCTTTTATCAATAAATTTCTCCTCTATTATAACACTTGTAACAGTTGGGCATTATACTCTTCCATTTACAAAAAGAATAAATGGAAGCTATGGAAACTAAGTCTGTCTGCCGAGATATAAATTTTTCAGCGCAAATGTTTATGTTTATATTTCAACTACCGAGATAAAAAGAAATAATTTCATTCTATTGTACAACTATTTAGGATATTTTGTTTATGATTACAAAGATTATTCCGGAAGAAATCGAGATTTTTCATCAGCGAAAGAGGTATATTTTTGAAGTTTTAGAAGGAATGAAAGAGAACAATATGAACATCATTAACTACTGAATTTCTCTAATATCGTTCTTAATCACATCATAGGCTAAAAATTTCTCAGAAAACCACAACCACATAACAAATCGCGTTTGTAACAGCATTTTGAAAAATCCATATTGATAATTATAATCGTTCTTTGAACTAGAAATATTTGTCAAACTCTTTGTTGTATCAATGACATAAATGGGTCTATTTGCTATAAATTCTTTGGGGTTGTAATACATTTCCATATTTTTGTAGTAAACTTTTCTTAAAATCTTGATACATCTGATTACATGATTCTGAAAAGACCACCGGAAATGTTTAAAATTTTGTAATTCATCTGGATAATAAGAACCATTCAATTTTACTCTGATATTTTTTACATCCAAAACTATCGAACTTTGAAGGATTTTTTTCTTGATTATTCTGTCTATCTGTTTGAAAACCGATGATAACGAACTTGGGATTGAAGAATATTTCTATAAATATTTGTGATATCGAGACGAAATAAGTTGTTCCGGAAATACCTTTTTGTTCAATACATTGCCAATCTAGAAAATTAAACATAAATGTTTTGAGATTTTATAATTTCATCAATCAACTGAATTTTACTCGTGGTTTTGTAATCAAATCATTGGAACTCTAATAAAAAAAATCTGTAATTGTTATTTTTCCATCAACAGGCATAACATTTCCAAGTTGCAGTCTTCAGAATCACATCATCGTCTTCTGCTCTTATAAAACTTAGATAAAATCCTCCTTTATAGATCGGAATAGTAACATTTTCAAAAAATCCTAAGCCGAAATGTGCTAAATCACCGATCCGCTTCAAATTGTCCAAATTTAAAAGTTGAATTCAAAACTGTTTGAAAATACATCACTTTTTGGAATAACAAATGGTTCCTTTAATAGTGGCTTAATTGGCCACAGTTTTCGACTTCTTCTATCAATTTATTGTGTTTTCTTACTTCAATCTTAGAAAATAAAAACGGTATAAATTATCGATTAATCTAACATTATCAGTTCCAAGATATGCTTGACCATCTTGTTTTGTTAAAGTTCCAGAAATATAAAACTGGAAGTTAGACGAGCAAAAGTTATCTCCCAAAATCAATATTAAACTCAGTTCTTTTATTCGGTTTCATTCAAATGTTGTTTACTAATTGGATAGAAATTTTTAAACTCCGCCCTTTCAATATCGCCTGAATACTTTTTTGTAGTCCCACCATTTAATAAGAGAAAATTTAGAAATTTTAAACATCATGTATAAGTCGATAAGAAAAGATTTTAGTCATTTTTTTAATGATCTACTTCGTCATATTCAGGATTCTGTTCCTTAAATTTTGCGATCTCGGTCACATATTTCAATAAAATCTGCACAGGATAGTAACCGCTATCTATAATATTGTTCCAATCAACTGTATCTTTATTTTCAATCCAAAAAAACTTTATACTCAAAGTGTTGATAGAGGCAAAGAACAGACATATGATCTTTTAATTGATAATGTATATTTTCTTGAAATGAACTCTGGGGACAGATTTTGATATTTAGCAATGTTATACCAATTCAATTTTGTTTACGTATAATCTTCATCATATCTTCGGATAATTCATATTTTTGAGAAATGTCATCCCAATGTTCTTTTTTTTCAAATCTCTTTCGTGTTGCATTTATAAAAAGATCGAAAGCACTGTAATGTCCCGCCATCTCTATTTATTAAGAAAAAATTTCAAGTTTTTATAAATTGGCTCTTTTTTTGCGTTACATTCAGCACATTTTCCAGAAATTCTCTTAACTCCATTGATATTTGCATAGTATTTTATATCATTTTGTGTTTCAGTTTTTGCCTTACACCTCACACAGTATTATGAGGCGCCATATTTATATAAGGAAATTTTATCATGCATAAAACCCTAACACGAAATACCTATTTCAGTAAGATCTTCCCTCCATATTATTAAGTTTTTTTTTTCTAATTTTTGAAATTTGACAGCATAAGAAATCATTGTATTCAACAAATTTATGACCAATATTCTCAAAAGTTTTCGTAGCTATCTAAACTAAACTTATCAAAAGACTCTTTAAAATTAGTAAGTTTTTCATTAATTTCACCAACATCGTCTACTGATCTTCTATTTCTGCGCTTCTAACTTGTCATAGACTTCTGTTGTACAAATCTTTAAACATGCTGTTTATGATTCTCATAATTTTGTTTTAGTTCATTAAACATTTTAATTAGGATCTTCTAATTGAATCATTACAACAACATCAAATGGAATTAATTCCTTTACTAACACCGCTAATTCTTTTTCCTTTAAAAATCTAAGGCATTTTTAACATTCGGGTTGGATCATGTAAATTCAACAATATCGATGTTTTCTGATAATTTTAGAGGTTTTAAAATTTGTTCTTTAACAACAACATCATGTTTGTCAATACCAGGTCGAACACCGACAATTCTTTTCTTATTAGCCAAACTAACATAATTCTTTTCAACTTTGATCGCTTCAGTAATTTTATCAGCTTTTTTCGATATGAGATGAGACATTAAATTGGTAAATAATTTTTTTATACACCATCATCAAATTCTTTTTCCAAAGTTTTTATTTTATCAGCAACTTCATTTGAACTCATGAAATTTGCAAGTTTGTTATCATATTCTGCTTTAAAATCCTTCAATCTCGACAGCAAACATATCTGAATCTGGAAGGTTTTGTAATAAATTTTCTAACTTGTTATCAAAACTCATTTCTCAAACTATCAAAATTGACATTATTTCGAATATTTTCAGTTCTAAATTTGCGTTCCGAACACATCAAAAATATTTTGTGAATCCATATTTATTAAGCAATAATTTTGTTAACAACTTCTTTAAAATCTTTACCATTACTCAGTTCATTCAACACAAAAAACACATAAATGACCACAAATTGGGGGGATCTTTATAGTCCTTGAATCTGAGAGTCATTGTAGTAGACGCTTGATTTTTTCAAATATTTGATCAATTCTATAGGTGGTTTATCCTCAATTTCTTCCATACGAATCAAAATAACATGCATTCTTATTCATTTTTTATAATAACAAACCCAATGCGTTCCACTCCCCAAAAATCGAGTCTAAATTCACAATTCCACATTCAAATTTCTTTAACTTTTTCGGGGTAATGTATCTCTCATGAAAATTCCTCTAAAATGTTTAATATTTTTGCAGATTTCTTCCAATTCTCCGAATGTTAAGGGTTCAAATTTTTTTTTAATGTTTGATTTCACGTAATTCAAAGTTTTTTCATCTAATCCAGATCCTGTAACATCTTCCAACTCTTTATCTAACCAATTTAAAATGTTTTCGAACAATAGGAATCACATCTTTTTTAACGATTGGAGCAGCTTTACGAACATAAGGAACAACATTTTTAACAACTGGAATATTTTCTCCCAAAATCTAATAAATCTTTCAAAAGTCCACCATTTTTAAGTTCTTTCAACTGATTATAAGAAAATTCTATTCTGGTTCCTTTATTGTTTTTCTTATGTTTTTCGAGTTTATTGTATTGTCTATTTGTTAAAAATATCTTATCTTCGCCATTTTTTAGTTGATCTATTTTAAATTGAATACTAACGGGTATTTTTTTCTTAAAAGCGGATTTTATTTTTTCTTTCTGATTTTTGCTGGAAATTTACGTTCACCTCCATTTATATAGTTAAAATTTCAAGTTCTCTTCAATTCCCAATTCCTAGTTTTCTCTTCAAAAACATTGCTCCAACTGTTGGAAGTGCAAACAAATCTTTCACCTAAACTAGCATCTTTTGATAAAAATCTATCCATTGCCTTATCTTGCAAAAACTTTATCTGCTATATGTCTGGAATTTGTGTCACTATGTTTTGCATAAAAAATATCGTGTTTCCATAGCAGCTTGATCTAATTTATTTATACCAGGGATCTCCTCTTTGTAGTCTTTTTTTCGAGTTTTGTGCCAGGCCCCAGATAACTGATAAGTTGGTACGTGTAATTCCAAAAGGTAAATTGTTTGATAAAATCATTCAAAAGTCCGCTACCTTCAATCATAGATGAACTTATTGCTGGCAAAACCTCGCTTTAAATATTTAATTCCATCAGGTTTTTCAATCAATTCATCAAGTTTGTTCGAAATAAAATCTTTAATCGCTTTCTTTTTCGTTCAAAAAAATTGTTGTTTTCCAGCCTTCTCTTGAGTATAAATATAATTTATAATTCCATCCAGTTTTGTCAAATCGTCGATATATCTGTACTCAATCTTATTATTCATCTGTATTTTCTTACACCTGATCCTTCGATTCGTTTTTCCCCAAATTGGTTTAATCAAATTGATATTTTTTTACCTCTACTTGACTTAGGCTTCTTAGTAGATGGATCATTATTTTTGTAAATTGGAGTCAGATTCCCATAAAATTTCTGTATACTTTTTCAAAATCTTCTTCAGAATATAAATTATCTTTTGGAGCGTCATAGTCTGTTAATAATCTCCATAAACCTTGAGTTCCTTCATATGTTTTTTCATTAATAATGATATCATTATGTTCAAAATTCACGGGCAAAATTTCCAATCATAAAACTTTTCTTTTTTTTATCCCAATACAAACCAAATTTATCATCTTTTACTCTAGGAAGGAATTTTTTACCAATTTCACCAATTATTATATCCGTTGTTCCAGGACTTATTGGTTCAACTATGGTAGAGTCTTCAATGATTCCGAGGTACTAAATGGTGTTGAAGATGGTAATTTTGGCAATTCAAACTCAGATTCTGGAATCGAAATATCAGCAAATTGTCGTACAAACTGGAACCAAATTCATTAAATTTTGATTATCGCTTAAAAAACGTTTTCAATTTTGCCCTCAACATTTTTTATTGCAGAAGTTACAGGTTGATTAATTTTTTTGAATAAATTCTTGTTCTTTTTCATCAATTCGAATCTGTTCTTTAAATTCTTTGATTAATTTCTTTTCGATTTGATCAAGTTTTTTCGCTTCTTCAGAAGTTACGTTCACCATTTAATTAGAAAAATTTTGAAAACGTAAACGGTGGAACGTGGAAACGTGGAACACGAAAACGTGAACGAGAACGTGGAACACGAAACGTGGAACGTAAAACGTGAACGTGGAACGTAAAACGTGGACCGTAAAAACGTGAACACGAAACGTAAAAACGTGAACACGAAACGTAAAACATGAACGTGAACGGTGGAACGTAAAAACGTTGAACGTGGAACGTGAAACACGAACGTGAAACACGAACGTGAAAACGTAAACATGAACGTGAAACATGAACGTGGAACGTTAAAAACGTGAACGTGGAACGTAAAAAAACGTGAACGTGGAAACGTAAAACGTGAAACAGATTTTACCGTTTTTCAGTTGTTTTCATAATGTAAATAAAAAGTAAAGATAATGTAAAAATAATTGTAACAAATATTTTATCAAGTAGATTTGCCAGACCACTGAGCAGCATTTTATATTAGAAAATTTATTCAGATATTTACCATTTTTAGGCTTCAAAGTTAGATTAATAGTTAAAAATCCGTAGTCTTCCTTCCAAAATTTTATCACATAACTCAATAAAGTGGTTAAAACTCATCATATCAGATCCCACATAATTGTTATAAATCTTTCTCGAAATAGTGATCATCTTGCTTAAAAATACACAACATATTCAGGTTATTTCTTATAACTTGTTTATCAACCTTTTGAAAAGCATTGGGAAAGATAGATACAAGATATGTTTTTTGTGACGGGACATTACGAAAATATTCCTTAATAACGTCTTGATTTTCCAAAATACAATCATCAAAAACGATTAACGAATATGGGTTTACACTCGCTTAATGGAACTATGTCCTCAGAAGCATTATAAAAATGTGATACCTTTTTGCTTAAGTTTTTTCTCAATATTTTCCAAATCTTTCTTGCAATTTTTTATAAGCGTCTTGTTCTAAAGATTTACTAAAAACATACAAATTGGAATAAGGAATCAAACCTATTGTAGATAAAATTCAATAATAAAGTTGTTTTTCCACATCCACTTGAACCAACAATTAACAATCTGATTGGTTGATCTTTCTTATTTTCTTCAAACGTTTGAAGTTTTATCTGATCTTTTTGCTTTAAAAATTTCTCCCATTTAAATAGAAGATTTTCATCTTGAAGCAACGCTTGCGAAAATGAAGCTGTTCAAGTTGACTTCAGAAAGCTCTAAATTAGTTTTAAACTTGGAAACATCCTATACACTTAGAGGAAGAATCAAATTATTTTATCGGTTTTAAGCGGTTTTTATTCTGACAATTTTGTAATAAATATTAGTGAAAGTTCTCCTTATTGTATAGGATTTAGTGAGAAGAACGTAACAAAATATTATGGTTTAAACAAAGGATATTATACTTTCGATCAAATAAAAAATTCCCTTAAAAATTATCTGAAAAACATTCAAACAATCAGATAAATCTTTAAACTTTGACGAAAACAAGTTTGAAATGCAAAAAAATTATCTCTCTAATAAAATTCAAATTAAAATCACCAGTAAGAATAATGTTTTCAGCAATTATTGTAGATTTGTTAGGGTTTGTTCAAGAAAACTATTGAGCCAAATCAGGTATATTTAGGAAATAAAACGCCAAAATTTAGACCGTTTGATGTAATTGAAGTACATTGTAATCTCGTTGAACCTAGTTTTGAAAATCATACCGAACATTTACACAAAGAATCTGAAATTTTGTACACTTTTTTCCCAAAATGTTGCTTATGGATCAAAAATCAGTGAAAAAACCGAATGAAATCGATTATATTCCAATTAGAAAAAAATATTAAAAGAATTCAAAAAATCGTTCTAACTATACAAGACTCTGAGGGAAATTTAATAAATAATGAGAGTAAAACAACAATATATTTAAGATTGTCGAAAGAATGATGAATCAAGGGGGAAACGAATCGTTCTTACCTTCAAACTTTCAAAACGAGTTGATAATGATGATAAATACCAATACTTTTATCTAAAAGATAAGGTAGCCCTCGAGGGCCACCTCACAAATATTCACAAAAAATACGAATAAAGACAATGTTAAAAGAAAAATACAAAAAAAGCTTTGAAAACATAGATTCTGACAAGGGTATCGAATCGCGGACTCTTTCAAAATCTTCATCCTGACCCTGTTTTCATCAATGAATCAGGACTTTATACTCAAAATAAAAATTGCTTGTTAAATTTTATTTCTATCTAAATGGAGTCAGTTTGTAGACCTACTTAATAATCAACTAAAATTCAATAACAAACATATCTTTACGATTGTTGACGAAAACAATGTGATCTGGTTTAAGGCTAAAGACGTAGCAAAAATTCTAGAATATGAAAATACTATGCAAACGATCAGAATAAACGTTGACGAAGATGATAAAAACTTCTATTTTAATCTAAATATAAGGGGGGCTATAAATAGCTTACCTTCAAACTTCCAAAATAACACTGTTTTCGTTAATGAATCTGGGCTTTATTCTCAAAATAAAAATTACTAGTTAAATTTTTTTTCTATCTAAATGGAGTCAGTTGTGAATCTACTCAAATTCAATAATAAAGAAATTTTAACATTTGTTGACGAAAATAATGAATTTTGGTTTAAGGCGAAAGATGTTGCAGAGGTGTTAGAATATAAAGATACGAAGAAAGCAATTAAAGAACATGTCAAAGAAAAATATAAAAAAAGCTTCGAAAACATACATTCTGAAGGTAGGGGTGATTCGCCCCCGCCTTCAAAACTTTCAAAAAAACACTGTTTTTCATCAATGAAGCAGGCATATATATTCTTTAATCTTGAAATCTAAAATGAAAATAGCAGAAATGTTTCAAGATTGGGTTTTAGAAGAAGTTTTACCAAGTATTCGTAAATTTGGTGTGTACAAACTTGAAAACAAGATTAAATATTTAGAGGACGAAGTTAAACACTTGCAAATTAAAGATGAAATAAAAACGGAAATAATCGCCAAAACAAAGTGTAAAAATTGACTTAATGAAACCAGACCTTGTTTGTAAAGATTTTGATAAGAAAAAAACACCATGTTTTTGTGTTAATTAAGAAGAATCACATGTGGGAATATCCTTATTACGTTATCAGAGCTCAAAAGAGAGAAATACCGAAAAGATTGAAAGAACTTGAAATTGATTACCCAGAAATGGAAATTTTATTAAGACATGGAGATCCAAATAGTATAAATCTCTACAACCAAATGAAAGAATCTTTGAATATTTTATACAACGGAAATCATTTTTACTACAAATATGGCAGAATCTCGACTGATTTATAGAATATCTAAATTACACGATGAAAATGTTACTCAATTTTACTAAAAACTCTTGAATTATGATATTTTGTTTGTAAATGTTTTTGATAATTATTTAACCATTTTATAGTTCTTCCACATTCACATTGAGTATCTTCATAATATAATCTATGGTGATTCTTCTTTACACAATCTTTACAATATGAGTCTTTCTTATCTCTACTATAGGGATGACTATTAAACTCTGAAATTTTTTTAGTTTCTTTACATTTAAGACATTCTTTCTCTTCCAAAGTTAATTTTTCTATTTTATCATACAGCTCTTTATGATACTTCCTATAACAATCTTTACAATTATAAATAATTCCATCTTTTCTACTTTTATCTTTATAAAAAGCTTCAAAACCTTTTATTTCTTTGCACATTGAACATTTCTTTTGAGCCTCCATTTATATAGAAAAAATCTTTGACTTTCTCAATTCATATTCATAAAACTTTCCGGTTATTTCTTCATTATTTAAATCTTTTATACTATAAGTTACAGGATCTGTGTTATTAATTTGATAAATCACAAAGATTTCTCTTGACCAATTGTTCTTATATTTGTTCGAAAATGTTTGTTTTTTACTAACAATTCTTACATGATCATTGACTTTAAATTTAGTTTTCGTGTGTGAATTTCTGGTGGAACATACTTAAAAACCGACTCTAATAACTCTTTTTCTGCATCTTTATCTACGTCTTTAGGCTTCATTTTGATTGTGCTATGAACAGTATCGTTATATTTCTTTACGATTTCTTGAAGAATATCGATCCATTTAAAGTTTTTATTAATCTCAAAAATTACTTTCATTCTCTCATTTTGAGTTCTGTTATATCTCTCTCTACAATACTTGATTTCTCTTCGTTTTCAGTATGATAAATCTTAATGTTGTATTTCCTCAAAACATCGTTAAATTCTTTATTTTTAAACTCTAAACCCTTATCTGTATGAAGTAAGTTAGGAGGTTTGTGAATTGATCCTTATGGCATCTTTTACTATATCTTCGAAGGCTTTTGAAACATCTTTACCGTTTTTTCTTTTGATAGCTCTTGACCAAGCATATTTTGAGAAAGTATCAATAACATTTAACATATACTTAAATCCATCATTTTGATCTGAATAGTTAGACATTATAACTAAATCTGCTGCCCATAAATCGTCAATTCCTAAAGTTAATAATTTTTCTCTTTTTAAACTTTTTTCGTACTGGTGCATGAATTTTCTCTAGCTTCAATCTCCATTTCTTCCTTATTCTTAGATTCTTTCTTTACTTGTTTTTCATTTGGATTCTTTATAAATTTACTCTTATTTGTCTTACATTTTGAACATTTTGCTGCAATTCTATACAACCCGTTTTGAGTTTGAACGATTTTAGAATCTATATTTTTTCGTTTTTTTCTTGCATTTTGTGGCAGTGAATCAAATCATCTTCCATTTACATGTCAAAGTTTCCAAGTTTATTTAAAACTCATCTAATATATTAGATTTTGCTTCGCCTTTATATCCATACGGTACTGTATCGATCTTATTTTCTAGGACATTTCTCTTATCATCTTTAGCGTTCAGTGCCCAGCTTGTTTATGGTGATGGTATACAATTCATGTTTATAGCTTTTTATTACAGTCATCTCCCTAAATTCTTCTTTATCTTCGAACAAACATCTCTTTAAGTTTTCGATATTTATTGTTTTATTTACAACGCTTCTCTTAATTCCTTTACACCTAACTGGGTTTTTATCTAGATATTTGTACGAGTACATCTTAGACCTTAAACCACAAAATTCTTCTAAAACTTCGCTATTTAACTCATCTTTGAATTTCCCTATTACCTTCTTATTTTTAGTCGTGAAACATTCATGATCTTTTGGATAATCACTTGTATCAAAGTCATCTATATTTTCTTTAATAATTTTAAAAGGATCTCGTTTCAATTCTAGAAAATAACTGTCTGTATCCATGTAACACAGATTCAAATCTGGATCAAACTTCTTTAATTTGTTGTAATAAAACTCGTACATTAGCAATTTTGAGAGGTCGAGAACTGAAAATCCTATGTAAATCGGTTTGTTAAATTTAACCTTTTGTTTGTACATGTGACTCGCTATACAGTTGTCGTCAAAGATGTTAAAGCATTTGAAGTTCGTTTTTCTTGGCCTGTTTTCATTGAAAATTCTTCATTTCCTAGTCTAATATCACATCTGTTTCTCACATTTTCCATAGATTTTCCAAAAACTGAGTTGTTCATCAGCTTATAAAAGTCCTTTTCAAAGTCACTTGTAGCTTTTGGTTTCTCATGTTTGTGTTAAAATCAATGTAATTCTTTCATAAAAGGCTTCTGATCGAATGCAATAACTCTATTCACATGTTTCAAAATCATACCTTGTTCCAGATAGAATTTCAAATTTCTAGAATGAACAACATATTCAGTTTTATCCAGTAGAGTTGTGCAAAGTTTGTTGTTATAATGTTCTGGAGCAAGAGGCAAATCTTTATGATTTTCATGTAAATTCTTCGGATATTCTAGATCGACTTCGAGAATATAGCCATAATCTTCGTCGCCAGTGAGTTTCCAAAATTGTTTCTTTCCAATCTGCTGTTGTATACGTTTTAGGATCCATCCACTTGATTTCGTTATATGGTAAATTTTGCATTAGGCCCATACCCATAAAGGTTATTAGCATCGACGTACAACAAATAGTTTTCAGGCTTTGTCTTATCAAAATCTTTTAAATATTTGTTATTTGCTTTCACATATCGTTTAATACATTGAGAAATGCCTCCGCGAATACCTTTTTCGATCATCAAATACATATTATAATCACTAATTAATTGTAATTCTATATTCGTTAATTTTAAACATAGCATCCCATGCAAGACTGGGAGCTGTTAGATAGTGTGCTGGATCAAGTTTATAGCAATTCAAACAAATATTCCTAAAATTTTCAAAGATATCAGCGAGCAATAGAACATCTTGAATGTTATAGAGATCAGAGTAATTTCCTAGATTTTTCTCTTTTAATTTGTTCCATACATTTAAGTAGTGTTGAAAATCTTTCTCAGATATGCTCTCATCTGTCAAAAGTGAATAGAAATCTTGAATTCTCAATTCTTCTGTGTAATCAAGTTTTTCAATACTGTCGATAAATTCGTAAGGAAATATGCCTTTTCCAGATAGAATTTTAAAGATTTCTTCTTCGTCATTTGGTTGTCTATCTAGAATTGCGTTCAGACCATCTTGTATAAAATGATTTGTATGTTTGAAGTCTTCTCTCTTTAGATTTTTAGCTAACTTTTCTATAGACGATGCCATAAATCTGAACGTGTCTACGAAAGAAAACTTGATGAACTTTCTTGGTTTATCATCTTCAAACTCATACCCATATCCTGAATTTACTGAATAATTTTATGTATTTTTCATCGGTGTTTGCGATCAAATCAACGTTTCCATATTGTTTAGCCAATTCTTTTATGTACAAATGAGTGTCGTAACATGACATATTGTGACAGAAAACTGGAATATTCTGAGGAAATTTGAGATTTCAAGTTACAAGATAAATGAGCTGAACCTCTAAATTTACCTGTTAAATGACAATGATCTCGTACTTTTTTTCTTGTTTGATTATCAAAACCCTCACATTCACAAATATGGCAAAGATTTGAATTTTTGATATGCAATTTCTTCTTCTTCGGTCAATTTCATAGGTATTTTATTCTTAGAATTATACTTTTTAGCTATGTATTTCGATAATTTATTAAGTTCTTCAAACAATTTTGCAGGAACATTTGGCAAATCTTCTTCATTTTTGGCTCGATAACATATCGGCTTGTACATACGATTGGTCACATTAGACACTAAGTATAGAGTAAAACCATATGGAATGTGCTTCTGAATCTTGGTTGTGATCGATTTTTGCGGATTGTTTTTGCATGTGGGAATCTTCTCTAATATGCTTTCAAAATCCATATAAATAACGTAAGGATGAGAAAATTTCTTTTGATAATTAATAAATGTTGTTGTTTGACCTGGAAACGGCATAATTGGCTTACAAACTTCGTGATTTTTACAAATTTCTAAATGGTCTGTTAAATCTCCAGATTTGTAGAAATGGCTTAAACATCTTCTGCATAGAAATTTTTTGTGTTCATGCTTAGATTAACTGAGAGAAAAACGAGCTATTTAAATCTGTTATCAAAACATAATGAGATTTGTCTTCTTGTTTAACATACAATAAGTCAATGTTTAACTCAGCGTCGTATTTTTTTTCAGAAATTTGTAATGGAACAATATTGAGTTTCTCATCATAACTGTAGATATTTATAGACATTTTTGGATATTTGTACTTGGAATTGTGACTTCGTTTTTCAAATAATTGTATATCTTTTAAGGACATTGGATACTCGAAACCTGAAAATATCTCGTCATTTACAAATTTCTCGTATTGCTTTGCTCTGTCAGCATTCTTTTCGGGTTTTTCAATAGCGCATCGGATAGAATAAACAAAACAGAAATCATCTTTATTTTTGATATTTATACAAGCTTTCTTATCTTTGATTTTCTTTGGTAAATCGATATATGATCCTGCTGCGTTCATAAATTCGTGTTTATAAGGCTCAAAAATCAGTTGTTTACAGCGTTTTAATGTCCATCCAGAACCTCGATTTGGATGATTTGTCTGTTCTTCGATGTGTTAATTTATTAAATTGCTTAGTAATAAAGTCGTTTATGTCAAAGATTTCGTCTGCTCTGCTTTTATAGTAAAGTACATTGGACACGTTTGTGTTTCACCGTTCACTAAAGTTCTTTCGTATTCGCATTCCAAAGAGAGATAGCCCTTCATATTTTTAACGGTTTCTTGAAATTTTTCGATTAAACTTTTAATTTCTGACCGCATAATTGATAGATATTTGTAAATTGACATGGAATTATCGTTTAAATTTGTTTAAAATGTATTGCTTGAAAAGACCGTGTATTGAGGATAAAACTTCTACATCAATGATATTTTCAGGTTTCTCATTAAGGAGTTTTTGTCAATTTCTTTCGATCATTTCAGACTTAGTTTTATCGTTTGTTTCAATGGACAATTTCTCAGCGATTGATTGAATTTTTTCATCTTTAAATAGATTGAGATTTTTCTTTTCAACTTTGAAATTTTTCTTTAGTTCACGCAAAATTTTTCTATATTATACATCTTCTCGTGACCATCGATTTGATTCTCTTTAGCCCAAAGTCTTCAAATAATTTAATTCTTTTTCATAAATATCTTTATTTTTTCAGATGATTCTTTGACTTATAATGTCGGGTAAAATGATGTTCAAAAACATCTTTTTTGCAGTATGGGCACTCTATCTATATTTTTCCGCTCCATATTTAAAGAGCAAAAATTTGTAAACTAAAATTTTTGAGAAGTGGTGATTTTTGACACAAATCAGCACAAATTGTAGTAAAACAGCTGTAGATTCTTCTATTTATTATAGAAAAAATCTGTAAACTAAGACTTAAAATTATTGAAAAAATAGTATAGTTATAGTAATAAAAGTACTTTTATTACTATATTGGTTTGTAGGGGGTAATTTAAATTTCTATAATACTATTTTTTCAATATTTTTTTTCTTTAACTTTTCCAAGATTTTTCATTAAGATTTTAATATATTTACAACAGAATTTTCGAGAAATATCGTTCACATTATCAAACTTTAAAGCTAAAAATTCGCAATAATTAGAGAAATTCAGTAGATTTTCAGGATTTTTCAAAAAAACTCTAGTATATATGCACCTTAAGAGCTGTGGTTTTGACCCTAAAAACACGTTTTTAGGGTCAAAACCCCGGTTTTTTGTGTATTTTGGAAGTATAGTTTTGATTTTTCACCTTAAAAGTGTAGAAAGTATTAATTTTTTTTCTATGTAAATGGCACTGTTACAAGAGTTGAATAAGGTTGGTGATTTAAACATTCAAAGAATACAAGAAATTAATAGAATTAGAAGAAAATAAGAAATACAAAATTGTGAATTTTGGAGAAAATGAAAGATAAATTTCGGGTTTACAATAATTGCCGAGTTGGAAGATTATAAAGTACACTTACCGAACAGATTTTTGACTGTTTTGGATGAAAAAAAGATTAAAGAATTGAACAAAAATGAAAAAATTACACTTGGTTGTTACTGGAAAGAAGACTATTAAAGATAAAAGACTGTGTTACAATTAACTTTGTAGAATAAAGATTTCGAAGATTTCTGGATTTTTTCATTAAAATAGCTTAAGAAATTAGAAGCCTACAATGAACAGTAAAACAGCTATAGATTCGGTTATTTAACATTCGTGGTTTCCTGTTAGATTTCTTAGATTTGTTTATGGTTCAATGGACAGTATTTTACATTGATTTTCTGACTGTCCCAAAAGTGAGCCAGAACCGCCATATTCATATCTACTTATATATATATATATAGACATTAAATTTGTATAAATCGCAATAGCCTTATTTAATTGCAATAAACATCGAATCGCAAAAAGTACTTGCAAGGTATTGGAAATTAAATAAGGCTACTGTATTGCCATTTATACAAATTTTAATAAAAAAAGTCATTTGACAGGTATTTGGTCTTCTGATCATATGTTAGTTTGGTTATTTAAACGCACATGTGATAGATACGGCCAAATACAAAATAATTATATATATAAAACAACTTGATAAATATAAATAAAAGTCATTTGACATGTATTTGGTCTTCCGATCATATGAATCTGAATCTTTCATTTGCCAAGCAAGCACGTTGCCAGTAAAGTACAAAGCCTTAACCTTTTTAATAAATAATCATCTACTAGAGATAATTTAATACAACTTTGCAAAATTTAAAACTTTTTTGTAATTAATAGTTTATATATACAACGTGTGTGTGTGTGTGCGCGCATACATATGTTATCTATATCATATATGTTATCTTAGTCTATTAAATTGTGATAAAAGAAAATAAAATTTACATATTTTTCTTATTATTACTTGCTATAATCAGGGCATTATACATTATTTATTTGTTCCTTAATAAAACCGTTTAACACAGCAAAAAATATTTTCATTCATGTTTACTAGTAATGGAGTCCAGTAATCAATAATCCATCACATTCAATCCAAAGCAGAACTACAATTTTGTAATCCCTTTAAAAAATATAAAATGTTGAACTTCACAGACAACTTTATGTTAAATCTTAAAGTTAGATTCAATTCCCAATCTTTTTATAAACTAAAACTATATTTAATAAATAAATTAAGGCCTAATACAATAAGGCATTTAATGGAATCTATTCAATGCTTTAAAGCACTAAGAAAAGATACCTTCAGTTTGATGAATTATTTCTAAATTTGTATAAAATCTTTTGGAAGCATATTTTACGGGTATTTCTAGAACATTTCTTATGTTCATTGATCTTAAAATAGCTCATTTTTATCACAACCACCAAAATAATAAATTAAAAAATCATTCTTTTTATTTATCTGTAAATATTTTCATATATTAATTCTAGTCATAAAAAATACTTGCCCCCATTCCAGAATAGTTTTTGCTATTAGAGCATGTAAAATGTATGTTTAAAGGAAAAAAAATAAAATTTTATTAAAAAAATGTACGAGGGCTGTTCAGAAAAGTAACCTCCGGTTGGTCACAGTGCGGGTAGTGGAGGGGAGTAGCGCGCCATCTGTGCATTTCACGCACTAAGCAGGTCAGTCGGCATCAAAGCTGTAGTCGAGTGAAACATCGTACCTGCGCTAGTTTAGTTTTTGTGGCAGTTTTGAAATGTGTGCTGCAATAGAAAATACCGCCAAATGTGAAGTGCGTGCTGTTATACGGTTTTTTACAGCCAAAGGATACTCTGCAGCAGCTATTCATCGTGAGCTTTGTGCCGTGTACGGACCACAAGTTATGAGTGAAGGAGTTGTCCGTGAATGGGTACGTTTATTTAAAAGTGGACGAGAAAACGTTCATGATGAAAGAGAGGAGTGGTAGACCATCCTTGGTGACTGACGAAACTCGTTCAGACAGTTGATGCAAAAGTTCGTGAAAATCGACGTTTCACAATGGCGGAGTTGTCTACTGATTTTCCACAGATTTCTAAGACTCTTTTGTACGAGATTAGTGACAGCAAGATTGGGTTACCGTAAGTTATGTGCACGATGGGTGCCCAAAATTCTTACCGACCACCACAAAACTCAAAGAATGGGCCTCTGCATTAGACTTTCTGTCACGTTATGCGGACGAAGGAGAACCATTGTTAAACAGAATCGTGGACCGGTGACGAAACCTGGATTAAGTACGTAAACCCTGAGACAAAAGAAACAATCAAAGATGTGGGCACATTCAGATTCGCCTACCAAACCAAAAAAAGCCCGGCAAGATTTTTCTGCCAGAAAACTGATGGCAACGGTGTTTTGGGATGCCAAAGGGGTGTTGTTGGTTGAATTCATGGAACGTGGGGACGACCATTAATCAAGACGTGTATCTGTGAAACACTAAAACATTACGACGGGCTATACAGAACAAACGCCGTGGTATGCTGACTTCCGGTATCGTTTTTTTGCACCCACATAACGCCCGTCCTCTCTCTGCTTGCAGAACAACAGCCCTTCTTAAGTCCTTCAAGTGGGACGTTTTCAACCATCCACCTTACAGCCCAGATCTGGCGCCAAGCGACTATCACCTCTTCATGCATATGAAGAAATGGCTCGGGTCCCAGCGGTTTGATGACGACGAAGAGCTCAAAGATGCGGTCACAGGCTGGCTCAAGGCACAGGCGGGTGATTTTTTATGCAGAAGGAATTTCAAAGCTTGTGAAGAGATACGATAAGTGCCTCAATCGTGATGGAGGACTATGTCGAAAAATAGTGCAAAGATGTAGTTGTAAGATGTATATATTAAAATATTTTTACTTAACTTGGTGTATTTTTTTTCAATCGACCGGAGGTTTACTTTCTGAACAGCCCTCGTATAATAAAATAAACAAATCACTCTATAATTATTGTTTAAAAACTTGAATCTTTAAGTTCAAGGTCCTCTCTTGGTGGACCAAAATTAAGTGTACTTAAAGTGTGGTTTGATTTAGGTCTTAACTCGACACTTATGACTAGTCCTAACCTTGCCTGAAGAAATAGAATTGAATTTTTTCATAATTCCCAATGGAATATTACTAACACTCTGATTACATTAGTGTAGGTCTAACCTCGGAGACATAAAGCCAATGCAATAAAAAGGACTTAAGTTGAGGCTTTTGTATTGACTTTATGTCTCCATGGTTTATACCTGCACTAATGTTTGGGGCTGTTGTCTGGTGACCAAAAACAGAGGCCTAAAGATGGCGGTAGCTGGTCTGACTAGCATCCAAAGTTTGGCTTGCCTTGCTATCACTGGGGCTTTTCCAAGTGCACTGTGCACAGCTCTAGACTGTTGCCTCAACCTCGCCCCCTAGATATTGTTATTCAGCATTCGGGCTATGGCCAGGAGGAGTATTCAGCAGGTGCGACTTTGGTCGGCCTTGGGCTGCGGCAGGGGGCACTGCAGAATTATCATCCTGATTCAAGGATATCGGATCAGATACCCCAAGGATTTTACTTTTGACAAACCCCTTAAAATTGTCATACCTTCTAGAGAGGCTTGATTGGAGGCAAAGAAACCTCTTCCACCATCGCAGCTTGAATGGTATACAGATGGCTCTAAAAGATAAAGTGGCAAAGGCGCCGAAATTGTGGGGATGAGACTATGTGGGGAGTTGGTGGTCCCTATGGGTTCCTTATCCCACAGTCTTTCAGGACAGAAGTCACAACTATTATGGAGTGTGCTCATGAGAATCTTCATCTGCAGTATAGGAGTAAGACGATTAGCATTTTCACAGATAGTCAGGCAGCATTGATGGCATTGGACTCTTGTTGTGTTCCAAACTCCAAACTTGTCTGGGATTGCTATCAAGTCATTTCCTCCCTTGCCAAGAATCAACTATGTGACTCTTTGTTGGGGTTCCTGGTCATGAGGGGGATTTCTGGGGACGAAAGAGCAGATGTGCCTGGCTAATTTGGGTTCAGCGTCCATTATGATGGGATCTCAACCATTCTGTGGCATTTCTAGGTGTGAATCCTTTGGGGCTGTCCTCGGAATGGGTTCACACTGAGAGAAGGTGGAGGCTGCATCTTCTGAGAATAAGAATAATGGTTCTACAAGTCGCCTTCCTTTAGGGTAGATGACCTTCTCTCACTAAGTAGATTGGTGTCTTCTCGGGTTATGGGTGAGATGGTCACCTGAGGAAGCATCTTCACAGAATCAGTATCCTTTCGGGAGGATACGCTCTGTAGAATGTGTAACGAACAGGAGGAAACTGCTGAAATACCTGCTCTTTGACTTCCCTACTATAGCAAGGGAGCGGTATGCCATCTTTGGTAGTTTGGAGGATGGCGAATTTCCCCAGGAGGACCTGATCGGTTTGTTTTCAGCAGTTTCTACAAAACTGCTGAAACCATTGAAACCGGAGACTAGTCAGCCTCATGGTGTGCATCCGGGGTGCGCAAAAGTTCCTTCAGGCTTAAATGCATAGCAAAAGGTCACCCCATAGAAGAAGAAGAAACACTCTGATAGATCTCTTCAGCAAACCAAATATATGTATAGCAAAGAATTGCATGACAATTAGTATCAAGAAATGAATTAAAATATTATTTAAATTCAGATAATAATAGCAGAGATGTTAGTTTTCAATACTGATTTGTTATAAAGCCTACCTCAAAATGGATATAATTCTAATGAACATTACATTTAAAGAAACTTTATTCTACATTTCATTCAAGTAGAGAATATTGAGAAAATATCATTAAGGTGATTCATTCAAGTTGTTTAATTGGGTTAGATTTTTAAAATTTCTAAATCAAACCTCTTCCACATAACAATAAGATACAGTTTTTGGGATGTTCTTTAATGATTTATAAATTAAGAAAGATACAGTTTAGTTACATCTAATTATTAAATTAACATACTTTACCAGTAAAGTATTGATTAATTCATTTTTTATTATAATTTCCTCCAGCCATATTTCATATATACACTGTAAAAGCTCACACTCATATCTTCAGTCATTATTTAATGAGCCTCATTAGGACATGACCATAACTAACTAATTTAAATGGCTACAACTCCTCATAAAATGACAAAACAATTGTATTCTACATTTTAGGTATTTAGAAAAGATATCAAGAAGAGCAGTGGCTAAAAAAGCTTTTTAAGTTAAAGATATCTGATGCCAAATCAACACAGATTTTGCCACATTAATCCAATCATGATTACATGCAATGAATGTTCTGGAAATCAATTGGACAACAACAAAATCATAAATTATAGCAATTTTTTAATTGTTAGGCTGCACAAAGGAAGGTAAAATCTAATATATGTAGATTTGATAGAAACATTTACTGTAAAGTCACATTTTAAAATTGTTTTATAACTAACAATTAAGATTTCTGGTTAAAAAACCAGGTCAAAAATACATAATTAAATTCTTGAAATATTTTAGCCCTTATTGTAGCCAGCCATCTTCAGTCATTTAACTTAACCCAAAGTGTTTCAAGAATTTAACTCTGTAAACAAGGTTTTTGATGCTGTGTTGTGAACCAGGTAACATATGTTCGTTATTACACCAGCCACGTAAGCCTAAAAGAACTAAGATTATGTCTATTATATTTACAAGAAAATAAAACATTGAAATGTTACCTTTTCGTCTCTGTATAAGTTCTTGGAGGAAAACGTTTATGTTGGGGATTATCAAAGTCTAGGAGGGTTCTAATGTAATCCTCCAAGTCTCGCATGTTGACAAATGGACTTAATGTAACTGAAAAAATAAAATAGTTACCCAATTATTGGTAATAAACTAAACGTAGTAGGCTACTGAAATAGTGTAGCCTACAACTAATAGTATTAAATAATAGAAAACATAATATGCCATTAAAAAAATGTAAACTATTTAAACTGACTGTGACCATGTTTCAATTGTTTTTTATCAACCCTTTTAATGCCAACATGTGCCACGAGCGCACATCTCCGTTTATTTGAAAAAATGCTGATGTGCACCGTGAACGTACAGGATTGGAACTAAGCTAACCATGCTGACATGGAAAGTATGTGATCTGCAGGATTCGGTGGTGCCTACATGCACTGCTGGCAGAAAAAGAAAAGGTAACTTTGGGATTATACCGACCACACCAGTATGAAGAACACAAAAATATAAATGTATAGAAACAAACATGATAAAACGAAAAAACAACTCTTTAAATTTCAAAATTACAAACTTACAACGATTATCAATGGGGTCAGATTCCATTATATGTCCCCCAACGCTTTAACCTTTTTCAATGAACTTTTTTTTTAGAACGTTATTAAAACGATGGGGTGTTGAGTAACAGAACTAACATTCCATCAATCAACAAGCATTTCCAGGTATTGTGATCGGTATTAATGTCGCTGTTATCTTATCTTTCTCGAGAATCCCGATTACTGCAGGGCCGCGCGGCATCACATGATTATTTGAGTTTTTTGCACGGTACATAATTGCCTTTCCATTACAATTCAATTTATATTTCTGATCATCCCCTCTAGAATTTGATATTTTACTGATAGGTACTATCTCGAGGGATGTTTTTCTTTCGTTGACATTAGCGTGGGCTTCGGCGGGATGGCAGAGGCACTCGCATTTTGGGTGGCGGAGTGTGATCAAGAATAAAAAACAAGTTTTGTGTTGTTTTTTTCAATAAAGAATTTAGTTTTTGTTTGGTAATGTTTGTTTTTGTTGAATTTTTGTTTGGAGAAATGTAGGGGTAAAACACGGAAGTACAACAAAGCGATCGTACCAGCTGAAAGGGCGGCGAGACTCTGCAATCACGTTATCTACTAGACCGCTCGACTTTGACCTCTGTCTGAGGATGGGGAGGGGTTTGCGATAAGACAATTCCTGTTTTACATTGACGAAATATTGTTCTACGCTAATCTAGTAATCAGTAAAAGCAAAATGTCAAATAACGATTCATGTCTGGGTGTGGTCAGTATAATACCAAAGTAACCAAATGAAAAAATATCCCTCGAAATAGTATGTAAACAATCCCAGATCATATAAGTGAATTAAACCCAACAGGGTATTAAATTGTTTTAAACTAATTCAAAATTAAATTGAAGTTTAATTAAAAGCTACAACTGTCTAGTATCAATATGCTTACTCAATCATTTTCTTGAGGCACTGGAAATTGAAGAAGATCTGATAACTGCTCATACAGCCATTCATCACTCATCTTGTCTTCTTTCTCAATTTTACCTGTGTACAATTTATATCATTACTGCAAGCATTTATATCATATTAAAGGCAAGTTATAGCTAACAGGGTGAAAAATATCTTAATATTAACAACTAGACTATACTTTCAGGTAAGAAACCATTAAAATACCTAGAAGTCTATTAAATGCTAACTTCTAGAACTTAATTACCGTAATAATTTTACTGGCTAAATCTTGAAAACTTGAAACTTTGATTTTGTCCTGTATGTATACAATTGAGTCAAATCTTAAGACACATCCATGCCTGCCTGTCATTGACTACATGCTCAAAAAGTTACATTTTCACTTAAAAGTTATATCATTGTAAAGATGATTATTTCAAACTTTCATTTGTACAAATAATTTGTTTAATTCCAAGCAAACCTTGTCTTTTCTTCTAAAAACCCAAAATAGAGAGATAATGAAACAGTTTCAGCATATTATCACTTAATGTGTGATACATTTCATAAACAGGCTATATACTATAACTTAACTATTGAACACTTTTGATATATGCCCACCACAACAATATTGAGCACAAATCGGCCAATTGCCAAGTTTTAGTTTTATTTAAAACTACATATATAAAAACTACTATTTCCGTTACAAAAATTTATTTCTTTTTTTAATTCAACAGAAATGATTTCTAACAACAAAAGTTATCTCACAAGTAAGTCCTTGGGTATTTATTTCCTCTTTTATAATAAATTGTAGGTTATATCAAAATTATATTGGATACTCATATTCTAAAAAATCTTAATTTGATGTAAAATACTTACAAAATACATCAATATTAAGGCAAAAACCAATTTGTTTTATCATTACTTTTGAGTATCCTTATAAAAAATCAAAAATAGGACTATTACTGGAGTTTTTATAGCTGGAAGACCTACTAGTAAGGAATCTAGTTTCATGACCATCTTAGGCAGAAATCTAACGCTTAAAAGCGTAAAATTACTGTATACATATATATGAACATGTGTATATGTAAGCATATATGATGTACATTTTACTCCCGCCGACTACCCCTTTTTGAAAGGCAACCAATGACCTCTCTTTAATGCTGTCTGATTTAGTACTAGTTTACCATCACCACAATCAAATCATTGATATTCAAAAATTATTTATAGTACTAAAAAACGTGGAATTAAATCATGTTTATAGGTATTTCAAATTATAATATAGTTCAGTCGTTTTTTGTTATCTAAAGAAGTAATCATTTAATATTAAATAAAAACTCTACAATACATGTATTTAAAAAATGTAACAAAATAAAAAAACAGTGTAAAATTTCATTACATTTCGCAATTTTTAAGGATAAATGTGTCTTACAGTTTGTCACACACAAATTACACATGTACATAACCATTATACTTGTGGCCATTACTCGAATACCATACAAATGGGTTTTACTTTCTTTGGAATTAATCAGGAACAGAATTGCCTCTACCCATCAGTGGGGGCTTTGGGTGGCCCGCACTTCTGGCAAGAAAGGAAAAACACCCCCTGAGATAGTGCCTAAAGTCTGGCTTACATAACATGAATGCCCGTAAAAAGTTATCTTTACCTTTGGTACTACTAGTATAGATATTTATCATAACCTAATTTTAACCTACTTATATCGCATGATAACAAATAGTAGAAAGGGGCATAGTGGCCTCCTTCTTGCCAACATTTTCACAGTTAAGTCATATAAAGTCTGTTCTTTCTAATAATGTATTTTTTTTTTAGGTCCCTGGTAAGAGAAACTCTTCCAAAAATAGCAACCTCCGGATAGTACCAAAGTACCGTAGGGCGGATGGTTCTCAAGTTGGGCAATAGGCCCTCAAGTAGAGTGGTAGGTCCTTGGGTAGGGACAGTTGGCCCTTGGGTTAACAAGCTCAATTATTAGGTTAGATCAGTTTTCGTTAACTTTATGAATAAAATAATATTTATTTTACTGTTATTTTCATAGGCTAATTTTGCCAATTAATTTTGGTTAGGTTAAAATAATGATAAGTTGAATGATAAGTATTTATAGGTATCTAAGTTAGAGAAGTTAAGAAATGTCCTACCACATAAGAGATTTGGATTCTCGTTCATGTGATGATTTTTCTTTCTAGTAGCCTAGGTCTTTCCCTAACAAACTAGTAGATAAGGACAGAGTGGAACTCCCTCTCCTAGACAATAACTTCCTATTTGGGGGATGCAGAAAAACAAGAGATCTATCATCATTAATGACATGTAATTTCTCACAAGGTATTGGTGGGGTTTAAGTCATGAATGAGCACAAACGAAATTTCACAACATTATTATTGTATTACTGCTCATGCCATCGTTGAACAAAAATAATAATGGTTTTAGTTTAATGGGGTAGAAATCACAAATAACTTGTTACAGATACAAAACAAAAATAGATGGTTTAATAAACTGAAATGTACGTAACCCCCATCTTATCACATATCCAACACCACCACTCCACTCCCCTTCCTTTGTAATACTGTGCTTGCTTTGTTAATCTATGAGTTGTCAGCGTTATTTCTCTCCCCTGGAATTGCTTATTTAAGTGTTTCTGTAGATCAGAACAGTGTAGAGTTAAGTAACATCAATCGTCTTATGCAGGTACTCTTCACCGCACTCTTCGATGGTGTCTATTACACCAGTTGCAGCATTTTAAATAAATAACAGTTAGAATTTAGTTTGAATAGTTTATTTATATTGTTATATGATTACGGTTTTACATGAGCATTGTATCAAATATTTAGGAAATTAAATTTATTCCTTTTTCAATAAATTGCTCGATGTTTTTTTTCCAGAATGATTAGTAAAAGTTTGGTGTTTAATCATGTGAATTAATTTTTAATAATCAAGAAATAGCTATTCTTTAATGTAATCAGAAATTAATGACTTGGTATATAAGTACCTTGAAAAGTACATGTAAAGTTTTATAGTTAAGTTTTGCTATTTATTAATTCTCATAATTGTTTTTACAACTATTTTTTGGTTTGT
>NW_025780658.1:0-16435 GCF_021130785.1 Homalodisca vitripennis | reverse complement strand
CCACCACCGTGAAGTTTGCAGCACTTTATAGTCCGGATCCGTCTAGTGCCATCAATGTTGCAGTCATACAAATCTGAAGGCGGTAACAAAAATTCAAAAACTGAGATAAAATTGTATAATAACTAAATATAAAAAACGATCTTTCACAAAATCAACACAGGTTTTTTCTATTTATTACTTGCCACAAAGGTTTCCCATTAAATGTGTGATGAATAAATAATCCCAAATATAATACCTAAGTAAACTCGTGAGGAATGTATCGTAAAATGGGAACGTCCTCTAATAAAATGCCACTCCTGAGACTTAACCAAACACAAGTGCCCGCAAATGTAAACTTTTGTACACAGATTGCTCTGTAAGCTGAACTTTAAATTATACCAGACGTCATAAAAGAGTCCACCCGCGAGGTGGTCGGCCCGTCAGAGGTCCTATCGTCTATAAATTTTAAATGCACCGGGTTAGCATAGACGGCGATTCCTCGTATAAATGTCGCTCCTGAGACTAAATCCAAAACAAGTTGCCCGCAAGTGTGAAACTTTGTACACAAGATAGCTCCTGTAAGCTGAACTTTAATATATATGACCCAACGTCAAATAGGTGGTGTCGGAGCCGTCAGAGGGCCTATCGTTCAAAATTAAATGCAACCGTTTTAGAAACGGTGCGTTCTTCGGTTATAAAAGTCACTCTCCTGAGGACTTCCTTAACCAAACAAGTGCCGCCGCAATGAAACTTTTTTGTACACCAGATGCTTCTGTAAGCTGAACTTCTAATATACCAACGTTCAAATAGGTGGTGTCGGCCGTTTCAGAGGTCCTATCGTCAGAAATTAAATGCACGGGTTAGACGGGGCGTTCTCGTATAAAAGTCACTTCCTGAGACTAACACCAAACAAGTGCCCGCAATGAAACTTTTGTACACAGATGCTCTGTAAGCTGAACTTTAATATACCAACGTTCAACAAGGTGGTGTCTGGCCGTCAGAGAGTCCTTATCGTCAAAATTAGAAATTAAAATGCACGGTTAGACGGGCGTTCTCGTAGTAAAAGTCCACCTCCTGAGACTAAACCAAAACAAGTGCCCGGCCCGCAAATGAAACTTTGTACACAGATGACTCTGTAAGCTGAACTTTAATATACCAACGTCAAATAGGTTGGTGGTCGGCCGTCAGAGGTCCTATCAGTCTCTAAATTAAATGCACCGGTTAGACGGGGCGTTCTCCTATAAAAGTCGCTCCTGAGACCTAAACCAAAACAAGTGCCCGCAATGAAACTTTGTTCACAGATGCTCCGTGGTACAGCTGAACTTTAATATACCAACGTCAAATAGGTGGTGTCGGCGTCAGAGGTCCTATCGTCAAAATATTAAAATGCACGGTTTTAGACGGGGCGTTCTCGTATAAAAGTCACTCCTGAGACTTAACCAAACAAGTGCCCGCAATGAACTTTGTACACAGATGCTCTGTAAGCTGAACTTTAATATACCAACGTCAAATAGGTGGTGTCGGCCGTCAGAGGTCCTATCGTCAAAATTAAAAGCACCGGGGTTAGACGGGCGTTCTCGTATAAAAGTCACTCCTGAGAACTTAACCAAACAAGTGCCCGCAATGAACTTTGTACACAGATGCTCTGTAAGCTGAACTTTAATATACCAACGTCAAATAGGTGGTGTCGGCCGTCAGAGGTCCTATCGTCAAAATTAAATGCAAGGTTAGACGGCGCGTTCTCGTATAAAAGTCACTCCTGAGACTTAACCAAACAAAGTGCCCGCAATGAAACTTTGTACACAGATGCTCTGTAAGCTGAACTTTAATGTACCAACGTCAAATAGGTGGTGTCGGCCGTCAGAGGTCCTATCGTCAAATTAAATGCACCGTTAGACGGGCGTTCTCGTATAAAAGTCACTCTGAGACTTAACCAAAACAAGTGCCCGCAATGAAACGTTTGTACACAGATGCTATGTAAGCTGAACTTTAATGTACCAACGTCATCATAGGTGGTGTCGGCGTCAGAGTCCTATCGTCAAAAATAAATGCACGGTTAACGGACGGTTCTCGTATAAAAGTCACTCCTGAAACTTAACCCAAAACAAGTGCCCGCAATGAAACTTTGTACACAGATGCTCTGTAAGCTGAACTTTAATATACCAACGTCAAAAAGGTGGTGTCGGCCGTCAGAGGTCCTATCGTCGAAATTAAATGCACCGTTAGGACGGGCGTTATTCGTATAAAAGTCGCTCCTGAGACTAAACCAAACAAGTGGCCGCAATGAAACTTTGTACACAGATGCTCTGTAAGCTTGAACTTTAATATACCAACGTCAAATAGGTGGTGTCGGCCGTCAGAGGTCCTATCGTCAAAATTAAATGCACGGTTTTAAACGGGCGTTTCTCGTATAAAAGTCACTCCTGAGACTTAACCAAACAAGTGCCCGCAATGAAACTTTGTACACAGATGCTCTGTAAGCTGAACTTTAATATACCAACGTCAAAAAGGTGGTGTCGGCCGTCAGAAGGTCCCTATCGTCGAAATTAAATGCACCGTTAGACGGGGGCGTTCTAAGTATAAAAGTCGCTCCTGAGACTAAACCAAACAAGTGCCCGCAATGAAACTTTGTACACAGATGCTCCTGTAAGCTGAACTTTAATATACCAACGTCCAAATAGGTGGTGTCGGCCGTCAGAGGTCCTATCGTCAAAATTAAATGCACGGTTAGACGGGCGTTCTCGTATAAAAGTCACTCCTGAGACTTAACCAAACAAGTGCCCGCAATGAAACTTTGTACACAATGCTCTGTAAGCTGAACTTTAATATACCAATCGTCAAAAAGGTCGGTAGTTTGTCGGCCGTCAGAGGTCCTGTCGTCGAAAAATTAAATGCACCGTTAGACGGGGCGTTCTCGTATAAAAGTCGCTCCTGAGACTAAACCAAACAAGTGCCGCAATGAAACTTTGTACACAGATGCTTCTGTAAGCTGAACTTTAATATACCAACGTCAAATAGGTGGTGTCGGCCGTCAGAGGTCCTATCGTCAAAATTAAATGCACGGTTAGACGGGCGTTCTCGTATAAAAAGTCACTCCTGAGACTTAACCAAACAAGTGCCCGCAATGAAAACTTTGTACACAGATGCTCTGTAAGCTGAACTTTAATATACCAACGTCAAAAAGGGTGGTGTCGGCCGTCAGAGGTCCTATCGTCTAAATTAAATGCACCGTTAGACGGAGGCGTTCTCGTATAAAAGTCGCTCCTGAGACTAAACCAAACAAGTGCCCGCAATGAAACTTTGTACACAGATGCTCTGTAAGCTGAACTATAATATACCAACGTCAAATAGGTGGTGTCGGCCGTCAGAGGTCCTATCGTCTAAATTAAATGCACCGTTAGACGGGCGTTCTCGTATAAAAGTCAATCCTGAGACTTAACCAAACAAGTGCCCGCAATGAAACTTTGTACACAGATGCTCTGTAAGCTGAACTTTAATATTACCAACGTCAAAAAAGGTGGTGTCGGCCGGCGTCAGAGGTCCTATTCGTCAAAATTAAATGCACGGTTAGACGGGCGTTCTCGTATAAAAGTCACTCCTGAGACTTAAACCAATACAAGTGCCCGCAATGAAACTTTGTTACACAGATGCTCTGTAAGCTGAACTTTAATATACCAACGTCAAATAGGTGGTGTCGGCCGTCAGAGGTCCTATCGTCAAAATTAAATGCACGGTTAGACGGGCGTTCTCGTATAAAAGTCACTCCTGAGACTTAACCAAAACAAGTGCCCGCAATGAAACTTTGTACACAGATGCTCTGTAAGCTGAACTTTAATATTACCAAACGTCAAAAAAGGTGGTGTCGGCCGTCAGAGGTCTATCGGTCTAAATTAAATGCACCGTTAGACAGATGTTCTCGTATAAAAGTATTAGATTTTCAAGTATCAAGGTTATATAAACTAGATTAGTATATATACTGCAAAATGTTCAAAACGTCGTATGGAATTTGGTACTCCAAAGTTTCATTATTTTTAAAACATGAACAATTAAAAGCATTATAAAAAAGTGATAGCTTGAAATTCTAGCATGCGGAAGTATTTTAGAAGTTATAACATAAATATTTACTGCTTCTCTTTTGCGCACTTTTTTAAATGACGTTGTCCTTTTATATCCATGAAAATAATAAGTAAAATTTGTAGGCTAATTAACAATATATTTTTTCTAACCTCACATATATTTCAAAAAACAATTTATTTTATATTTCATTTATTATTTTTATTCTGTTTACTTCTGTTTTTATCTGCAACAATTTATTTTTAAATGTGTCACCAATTATTTTTACTATTGTAAAGTTTTGAACTATTGTTTTTTGTAATCAGCTGAATTTATTCAGGGTATGTGAATCTTATTTAGAGTTATTATATCGCATGGTTGTATTGTATTTAAATGTCGTGTAATTTAGGACATTAGGGTTTCCCTGATTTTTTTCTAATTTTTCAGGAGTCAGATGTGGTTGAGGCTTGAGAAATTTATGTTATTGCTGACACCTGGTAGGTATGAGCAGATGTTATAATATGGAAGAAAAGCTATTGTGTAGACTTATCTCTTTACCCAATACCCCTCACGGAATTTCTGAGAATAGTTTTATAACCCTTACACGTAATTTCCTTAAGTAGACACATTTCAGAAGGGACACGCAAACTCGAGACCGGTTGCCATAAACCTATTGTTCTGGTAATGACACCATTTCGAGGAAGGAAACCACCTCACCCGAGCCTTTACCTGAGACTACTCACTGTTAATTCTGTTGTAGTTAAAAATATTTGTTCCATTCCATTATTTGAACGTTGATTAATTTGAACTGTAAAAATCATGCAATGCTAACAAACATTCTTTGTACAACTTATACATGAAATTAACAAATCGATTACATGGAATAGTAGGCTAATCACGCCAAACATTCTACGTAACAATATACCATATATGGACGCCAGGGACTCGCTTATTGGAGAAAGAAAACGTATTTATAAGTTTTTAATATTAAAGCTCGTATGCATTAAACAGAGGTATAACATCAATTTAATACTAACAAATGACCATTATAATTTTCAAAATAGACAAATAGAATGAATAAACATGATAATGATGCATTGACTTAAGAGAAAAAATCCTTCTAGAAGTTCTATATTTTTAGAATTGATAATATAGATTAAATGGCGGTACCATTACATCAACTCATAGAAATAGTAATACCATTGAAGCATTCCATTTCATATTGACTATGTTTAATAAGTCATAAATTGCAAACCTAAAACATGTGGTTTTAACGCACAAACCTCGGAAAATTGTTTGCTGCTTAAAATACAAAGTTATGACCTCAATATTGGCTTTATATTATAAATATGCGTCAGATACGTTTGATAACATATACTGTATCGTTGAACTTAATATTTTAGTGCGGGAAATATCAAAATACACGTTATTGGCATAAGAATGTATATTTAGAATCTCCTTAAAAATCGAATGGAAAACTACAAATCTGTTTATGTATACAAAACGTAACACGCGTACGTTCTTACTGTAATTTACTGGAGATTATATAACAACTCCAGATATCTTAACTACACTGAGGGGCAGTTTCCCACTGGGGCATCAAAGAGTAGAGGAAAAGGTTTATTTTTTACTCATAAATTTAATGTTAATGCCAATTTAAACGTGTTTTAGTTTTCTATTACGATTCTAAACGTTTAGTAGTGTAAAAGACCCAACACTGATATTGCAAATATAAAAATAGGGGTCGTTGAGATAACGATTCGTAGAGTGTAAAAGAGCTGCCCCCCAAATAAAAGATCCTTCTGAGACTAAACCAAACAAATGCCCGCAATGAAACTTTGTACATAGATCCTGAAATTTTAATGTACAAAATGTATTTGTTAATTATTTGAATAGCGCTCTTTTTATAAAATCACAGTATACAGGGTGATTCAAAAACTAAACGGCAATCTTCTCCGGAGCTTATTTACTATAGCTAAAAACAAGTAAAAAAGTTCATATAACCATATGCCCGGAAAACGCTTCGTTAGCGAGTTACGCCTAGCGAACAGATTTCGCCCGGATTTCAGAACCCTTGGTGAAGTCAGGCCGTATATAAAAATGGTAAAGGTAGTTACAAAGATACAAATACGATTGTTTTTTATGTTTTTATATCTGACAAAATTTATTAAAATTCGTCCAGAGCTGTAAATGCAATACTTTCAGAGATATCTTACGTAAAACACAAGAATTGGTGCAAAGAAATAACACAATTTTTTGTGTTTAACGTAAGATTACTTCCATAAATGTTAAATAAAGGTCATTTTTTTCTTAAACAGATTTGTAGAAACATTTAATTCTGAAAAGATTCATGTGAGAATTACTTAGGAAAAAAAATTAATAATAGGTATTGAAATTTAGCTTTATTTAAAAATTAAAACAGACGCACAAAAATGCATATTCTTATCTGCATAGAATATTAACTAATGTTTAGGTTGTGTGAGTAAACCAGCTGATCATTTATTCAACACTTTTTATCTGTCATATTTTCTTTGCAAAGGTTGGCAATATCAGCTGATCAACAATTAAGTTCATGAAGTAATATTTGAATAACCTTTATGGAGGTTTTTGTATTGTGGCGTGTGAAGATTGTATTTTTGTGAGATCCTGTGATTATTTGGAAATATTTTATACAAAGTGTATAAAATATTTTATTAAATATTTATTTTTAAAATATTTTATTAAATATTTTTATAAAAGTGTATGTAATTATCTTAGTAAATAATGGCAGATTAATGTAAATGGTATGTATTCGTTTGAACGAGTTATACGGACATGATACTGATTTACGGCAAAGTTAACAAGAATGGTTTAGCTGCAGTTCAGGGAATATCGTGATACTTTTCCACATTGAAGAACACCTGATCGCAAAACATTTGAAGCTGTGGAGAGACGACTTAGAGAAACTGGTAGCTTTAAACCGAAGCGAATAGATATTGGTCGTCAACGTAGCGCAAGGAACTATAATAATGAACAAGCAATAATAAATGCTGGTAGAATTATCACCAACCACAAGCACCAGACGATTATCACGTCAGTTAAATATTTGCCAGTCAAGCGTTATGGCGGACACTTCATTGAAGCACAGTTGTACCCATTCCATATAACACGTGTTCAAGACTTATTACCGCAAGATCTTAATAAACGGAAGATGTTCTGCCGCTGGTTAAGAAGAAATTGTTTTACGACATCAGTATTTTCTTCGGCGTATTCTCGTTATCGCATGAATCCTGTTTTACTAGAAATGGAATTGGTAAATTTTCGTAATTACCCATACTTGGGCGTACGACAACCCACATGAAACTGCGACCGAGGCATTTTCAACATAAATTTTCAGTCAATGTATGGCTTGGTGTTCTGGGTGATAATTTGATTGGTCCATTTTTCCTCCCTAATCGACTTAATGGAGTAGCGTACTTACATTTTTTAAGAACAAACCTGCCTACCCTCTTGGAAGATATTCCTGTTCAAAACAGAATAAATGCATGGTTTATGCACGACGGAGGCACCTCCACATTTTTCTAATGATGTGAAAAACTATTTAAATGATACATACGGTAGACAATGGATTGGTCGAAATGGACCAGTAAAATGGCCACCACGTTCTCCTGACCTCGCGCCAGCAGACATTTTCTTATGGGGTTGGATGAAGTCAATTGTTTATTCAAAACGGATTAACACCATAGAGGAGTTACGTAATCGCATTACAGAGGCGGCAGAAACTATCAAGAATGCTCCAAACGTTATGAAACGCGCTAGAAAAGAGTGGATTCGTCGTGCGAAAAACGTGCATTGCTAACAACGGAGGACACTTTGAGCAACTATTATAGGTGATTATTACAGTTTTATAAAGGTAAATACATTTTATGTTAATTGTTCAGTCTAGAAGAATAAATATGATCAGCTGTTACTCACAACCTAAACATTAGTTAATATTCTATGCAGATAAGAATATGCATTTTTGTGCGTCTGTTTTATTTTTAAATAAAGCTAAATTTCAATACCTATTATTAATTTTTTCCTAAGTAATTCACATGAATCTTTTCAGAATTAAATGTTCTACAAATCTGTTTAAGAAAAAAATTACCTTTATTTAACATTTATGGAAGTAATCTTACGTTAAAACAAAAATGTGTTATTTCTTTGCACCAATTCTTGTGTTTTACGTAAGATATCTCTGAAAGTATTGCATTTACAGCTCTGGGACGAATTTTAATAAATTTGTCAGATATAAAAACATAAAAAAACAATCGTATTTGTATCTTTGTAACTACCTTTACCATTTTTATAACGGCCTGACTTCACCAAGGGTTCTGAAATCCGGGCGAAATCTTTCGCTAGGCGTAACTCGCTAACGAAGCGTTTCCGGGCATATGGTTATATGAACTTTTTTACTTGTTTTTAGCTATAGAATAAGCTCCCGAGAGATTGCCGTTTAGTTTGAATCACCCTGTAGATCTTTTTTAAACTTGTAGTTTAAGTAACGTCCTGGAAGACATTGAGAGGAAAATGCCTAGTTCTGATTTTGCATTCCTTGCTTTTGTATGGTAGGTAGCGATGTCCTTGCTTCTACTAGGCAAAGTGAATATTGGGATTTGGCCAATAGAATCATAAATTCTATTCAAAATTGCTGGCACAAGGGCGGCACACGGGCGGCGCCCTTTGAACCCCGGAGAAAGTTGGACCTCACACTTTGCTGAAAACCCTACAGTAGTCTAGGACCATCTTCCTTCTGTTCCCCGTTGTAAAATCTCCAATATGTCAAATAAATATAAAAACGATGCCTGAGGGATGTTTGGCACCATTCTTGGATTGGCTGTGATCTGTGAACGTTGTTTGCATTTAGTGCAAAGTTCAACACACGGAGTGCTACTTGATCTTCTGTATCCTGTTATCTGAGGTAATTAATTTTAAAAATTTTAAAACATATTATAAACTTTACCTGGTATGGATAAATTGGTATTAATATTTTATACTTATCACTCGCGATTAAATTTTTAATGATTTCGTACTAATAGTGAAATCGAAATTATGTATATCATCCATCTGAAAACAACAGATGTAGGCTTCAATTGATTATTTTATTTATCAAATAGCAACAAGTTTGAATTTTAACATAAACCATTCCGTACTTTACAAATAACGGAAAATATAATAAGAGATTTATACTTAACAGTTAATTTCAAAACTCAGTGGTTACACGTAATCTAACACAACTTTTTTTAGTTTAAACCTTTCTACAGAAAAATTATTTTGTTCATACCAGTTACAAAACATGGTTTAATTTTGTAATACGATTTTCTAGACAAAACATTACCTGTAATGAACATAAATTAAATTATTACACGACGATATTGGTTCTTACCATGCCTATCTGTACACAGCAAGGAAGATATTAAATTAATATATTCTGGACCCGATCCAATTTCTTTCATTGTACAGACATTCATATCGCCTATTATTAAAGTAGGATTTTATTGATGCATTTAAAATATTTTCAAAGTCATATTTAAACTGAGCATTACGGTATTATATTATTTTTTTGTGCACGTGTTTTTATAAATATGACAATTAAAACATTAAAATACATGCGCGGATTTAAGAACAGTGAATACAGAGGCCAGTCTTTTACAAACAAATTTATTTATTTGCTGTGCATTAATATCTGACCTTATAGTGCTAACCACACCATCTATCATATCCCAAAATAAAAGTAGTTGTCTATATATAAGTTACGTGAATTAAACTGTGATTCAATTTGAAATTTATTTAAGTATTATTATGGAATTAAAATAATTTAGTAAAATGAGAACTATTGAATTTAAAACATTTATTAAGTAATCGTTTAAAAATAATCAATGCACATGTATTTACGCTTACAACTTAAACACATTATCCTCCTTACTGGCCGAAGATTACATGTTTCGATATTTTTTCAGGATTTGTCAGTTATACTAAATCCTGTTGGTTGATAAATCTGCTACTTTGTCATGGCTTTGTTGCGTGGTGTCGCTACTACCATTATGGAATATAATAGCAGAGACAAGGTAGGCCTGCATTAACTTTAACAAAGGTTTCATAGTTGTGTAAATTTTGTATAATGTGTAGTATTTAAAAATGACTTTTAAATTGATGCTATTGAGATAAAAAGAGGTTTGAAGACTGGCCTGTATAGTCCTGGGACAATAGATTAAATCACTAAGGACCAAAATGAAGGAGGCGATATAAGTAAAATATAATACTTTTTCATATTTCTGTTATAAAACTTATCCTAATCTTCTAAATGAGCAGTTTTTGCTTATTTTCAAAACAAGTTATATGATGCGGACCATTGTAATATGTAATCAATAATGCGTATTATGTTTATAATAATAATAAAATAAGTAATATTTATTTTAGGAGGTGTTTGAAAGAGTTAAGGTTATAGGGGACGGTCATTGTTTATTTCGGGCAATGAGTATGGCGTTGTGGGGTACACAACATCGGCACGCGGATAAGTTAGGACGAGCATAGTGAACCACGTAGTAACAAACTGCAGCATTACTATGAGAGAATACAAAATTATACGCTCGGAGAAGAATTATAACTCTCTCTAAAATATGCAAACCTAATGGGAAATGTACAGAAGCGAATATATGGATCGGAATTTGAAATTAACAGTTTTTTGCGAGGTTTACAAGAGAAATGCAACTGTATACAGAGAAAGAGATGTTAAACAAAGGATTTGTGGGAAAGATACTATCTTTAAGGTTGCTAATTTTAATATCAATCAAGTGTATACAACACATTATGATTTTGTATTTCAAGGAATAGAAAAAGGTCACCATGAGTCAGAAGGCCATTATGATCTACTAATAAAAAGAGATTTATTTGAGTTGGAAGATCTCCGATGAACCCCACAAATCTAACACCAGACATGATACTACCATTCATAAAAGTGGCATCGGTATAGCATGCCACGGAAAACACATCAACCACGGTATAGCAAAATATTAGGTCCCGCCCAACGCAAAGAAAAGTGCTTAAACGGTTTGGTGGTGGATTGAGTAGCTGCCAATATCGTTATGCACAGTATATTGATAGACAGAAGCCAAGGAAAGAAAGCAATTTTATTAATTTGTATATAGAATTAGCATTAACCACGGTTATAGCAAAAATATTAGGTCCCGCCAGCAAACGCAAAGAAAAGTGCTTAACGGTTTGGTGGTGAATTGAGTAGCTGCCAATATCGTTATGCACAGTATATTGATAGACAGAAGCCAAGGAAAGAAAGCAATTTTATTAACCTGCATGTTAGAATTAGCATCAACCACGGTTATAGCAAAAATATTAGGTCCCGCCCAACGCAAAGAAAAGTGCTTAAACGGTTTGGTGGAGGATTGAGTAGCTGCCAATATCGTTATGCCCAGTATATTGATAGACAGAAGCCAATGAATTGAAGAGATCCAAATAGAACTTGCAACAACCACTGTTTTGAAAAAGTTATTAGGTCCCACAAAAATAATGAGATGTTTCCTGAAGTTGTTGGTAGTGAAACTAGTAGCTACCATTAGTTTTATATTAATTGTAATTATTATAAAGAACCCTAACCCTACAACTAACTACCTCATGCGCCATACTTAACCCCGAAATATACTATACTCTACTTCCACCACCTCATCTCTTTCGAAAAAGAATCCTTCTACAACCAGAACTGCTTAGACGATGGTAATGACCACACGAAGGGACGTGTCGCTGTCGTTGAGCAACATGTTCTCCTCTTCCTGACAACTATGATTTTACTGAAGTGGTAAAGGGATACAATTGTCCCTCAGATTGATATTTAGATTTAAACGTATATTTAGATTGTTTATAAGAATACTCTTTACAGGTGAAGTAAAACATTAATAACAAAAAGTAATTTTTTAGAAATTGTAAATGTTTTACAGCCGTATTTTTCTTCATTATTATTGTATGGGAATTGTGTCATAACTGACAGAGCGCAGTGAATACATACATACGGTCCTTCTTATTCCCATACATGTGTTAGCGTAATATATTTCCATCCACGAATAATTTAATTGTTTTGCTTAAATCATGGCCTGTTAAATTCATTACCATAATATATTCATACATGTATATAGACATTTCAGTAACAGTTTCTGCTATTGATGTCCGTAAAATAGGTCCATAGTTGCATGGCAGAGTAAATTTTGTTGGTGTTGGGTATTTGTAATATAAATTTAAAAAACTCGTACATAGCATATGCTTTAAGAAAATTGTAATAAACATATTTGTTGGTATTATCTTTTAAGTTTGTACCCGTTGAGTTCCAGAGTCTAGAGAAGGAAGAAGAAAAAAGAAGGTGTTTTTTTAGTGGGTATTGCCATCAGAATACTATCTGGTGGAGAGCCCCACACTTGTTCGCTTGGTTACGGTAAGACCAAGCGTTCGATGCAGCAATGCATTTTTTTCACCACTTAAAAAAAAAAAAAAAAAAAAAAAAAAACACATGGTTTGTGTCATATTAATTTTACTTTTTGTTATAGCTCTCATTTTTTTAAAATTTCCTTGACTATACATGGAAAAGAAGTACGAGTATTGTCTAATAAAAGGTAATGTATTACTTATATAACTAATAAGTACAAAGACACACGGCCGAACAACTTCCATTTCGTTGGTATATTAAAGTTCAGCTTACAGAGCATCTGTGTACAAAGTTTCATTGCGGGCACTTGTTTGGTTTAGTCTCAGGAGTGACTTTTATACGAGAACGCCCGTCTAACCTTGCATTTAATTTTGACGATAGGGACCTCTGACGGCCGACACCACCTATTTGACGTTGGTATATTAAAGTTCAGCTTACAGGAGCATCTGTGTACAAAGTTTCATTGCGGGCACTTGTTTGGTTTAGTCTCAGGAGCGACTTTTTATACGAGAACGCCCGTCTAACGGTGGCATTTAATTTAGACGATAGGACCTCTGACGGCCGACACCACCTTTTTGACGTTGGTATATTAAAGTTCAGCTTTACAGAGCATCTGTGTACAAAGTTTCATTGCGGGCACTTGTTTGGTTAAGTCTCAGGAGTGACTTTTATACGAGAAACGCCTGTCTAACCGTGCATTTAATTTTGGACGATAGGACCTCTGACGGCCGACACCACCTATTTGGACGTTGGTATATTAAAGTTCAGCTTACAGAGCATCTGTGTACAAAGTTTCATTGCGGGGACTTGTTTGGTTAAGTCTCAGGAGTGACTTTTATACGAGAACGTCCGTCTAACCGTGCATTTAATTTTGACGATAGGACCTCTGACGGCCGACACCACCTATTTGACGTTGGTACATTAAAGTTCCAGCTTACAGAGCATCTGTGTACAAAGTTTCATTGCGGGCACTTGTTTGGTTTAGTCTCAGGAGCGACTTTTTATACGAGAACGCCCCGTCTAACCGTGCATTTAATTTTGACGATAGGACCTCTGACGGCCGACACCACCTATTTGACGTTGGTATTATTAAAGTTCAGCTTACAGAGCATCTGTGTACAAAGTTTCATTGCGGGCACTTGTTTGGTTTAGTCTCAGGAGCGACTTTTATACGAGAACGCCCCGTCTAACGGTGCATTTAATTTCGACGATAGGACCTCTGACGGCCGACACCACCTTTTTGACGTTGGTATATTAAAGTTCAGCTTACAGAGCATCTGTGTACAAAGTCTTCATTGCGGGCACTTGTTTGGTTAAGTCTCAGGAGTGACTTTTATACGAGAACGCCCGTCTAACCGTGCATTTAATTTTGACGATAGGACCTCTGACGGCCGACACCACCTATTTGACGTTGGTATATTAAAGTTCAGCTTACAGTAGCATCTGTGTACAATAGTTTCATTGCGGGCACTTGTTTGGTTTAGTCTCAGGAGCGACTTTTATACGAGAACGCCCCGTCTATCGGTGCATTTAATTTCGACGATAGGACCTCTGGACGGCCCGACACCACCTTTTTGACGTTGGTATATTAAAGTTCAGCTTACAGAGCATCTGTGTACAAAGTTTCATTGCGGGCACTTGTTTGGTTAAAGTCTCAGGAGTGACCTTTTTATACGGAGAACGCCCGTCTAACCTGTTGCATTTAATTTTGACCGATAGGAACCTTCTGACGGCCGACACTCACCTATTTGTACGGTTGAATATACTTAAAGTTCAGCTTACCAGTGCCATCTGTGTACAAATAGTTTCCATTTGCGGGCACTTGTGGTTGGTTTAGTCGCAGGAGCGACTGTCTTAATTACGAGAACGCCCCGTCTAACGGGTGTGCATTTAATTTCGGACGATAGGGACCTCTGACGGCCGACACCATCCCTTTTTTGACGTCTGGTATACTTAAAGTTCAGCTTACAGCAGCATCTGGTTTGTACTAAAGTTTTCATTGGCGGGGCACTTGTTTGGTTAAGTCTCAGGAGTGGTCTTTTATACGAGAACGCCCGTTCTAACACGTGCATATTTTAATCATTTTCGACGATTGGACCCTCATGACGGCCGGACACCACCTATTTGACTGTTGAGTATAATTAAAGTTGCAGCCTTACAGAGGCAGTCTGTGTTACAAAGTTTCATTGGCGGGGCACTTGTTTGGTTTAGTCTCAGGTAGCGACATTGTTATACGAGGAATCGCCTTCTGTCTAACGGGTGCATTTAATTTAGACGATTAGGACCTCTGACGGCCGACACCACCTTTTTGACGTTGGTAATATTAAAGTTGCAGCTTACACAGAGCATCTGTGTATACAACAGTTTCATTGCGGGCACTTGTGTTGGTTTAAGTCTCCAGGAGTGACTTTTTATACGAGTAACGGCCTGTCTAACCGTGCATTTTAATTTTAGACAGATCGATAGGACCTCTGACGGGCCGACACCAACTTTTCCCTTTTTTTGACGTTGGTATATTAAAAGTTCAGCTCTTACAGAGCATCTGTTGTACAAAAGTGTTCATGGGGCACTTGTTTGGTTCTAGATCAGGAGCGATCTCTTTATACTGAGAACGCCCCGGGGTTTTTCTAACCGTGCCTTTGCATAACATTTACGACGATAGGACCTCTGACCGGCGACCGACACCACCTTTTTGACGTTGGTATATTAAATGTTCATAGGCCTTACAGGAAGCATCTAGTGTACAACAAGTTTTCATTGCGGGCACTTGTTTGGGTTTAAGTCTCAGGGAGTGGACTTTTATACGAGAAACGCCCCGTCTAACCGTGCAAATTTAATTTCGACGACGTTAGGACGACTCTGGAACGGCCCGACAACCACCTATTTGGATCGTTGGTATATTAAAAGTTTCAGCTTACAGAGCATCTGTTGTACAAAAGTTTTCCATTGCGGGCACTTGTTCTGGTTTATTTCTCAGGAGCCGACTTTATATATGAGAACGCGCCCCGTCTTAACGGGTGCATTTAATTTAGGACGTTAGGACCTCTGACGGCCGGACACCACCATTTTTGACGGTTGGTCTCATTAAAGTTTCAGCTTACAGAGCATCGGTTGTCACAAAGTTTGACATTACGCGGGGGCACTTGTTTGGTTAAGTCTCAGGAGTGTACTTTTTCTTCACGAGGAAATCGCCCGTCTAAACCGCTGCATTTAATTTAGACGATAGGAACCTCTGACGGCCGGACACCACTTTTTGTGACGTTGGTATGATTCAAAAGTATAATTAAAGGTATATTAAAGGGAATTCTTTGTCAGGTAAAAGTAGTTTATAAATACGATTAAATGTGTAGAGATTTTGTGGAAAAGATCGTTTTTTTAAATAATTAAGTTTTTATGATCTTATTATTTCAGATTGTTTGAATGTTTGTTAGGCGCCTTAAGATTGTTGACTGCAAAATTGTTGAGGAATACAGCACGGACGATAAAGTGACGCTAAATTCACGTGCGGTACGTCTTGCTGGCGTGTCAAAGTGTGTATTGTTTATTTGTTAGTAAACAGAACACAGGCAATACTATTTTCTTTATTAATGATGTGAAATAGAAGATATTACGTAGCACATGAAAGGCGTGGGGGCTATTATAAACTTATTCGTATTTAGTAACAAGTGGCTAATTTGTTTTTTGGATATTGAAAACTGTAACCTAAAATGTATTATTTTATTACAGGCCTTGGTTTGTCGTTATTGATTACAATGTGATAACATAAGGCTAAGTTGCGCGGTAATCGTTTTTATTCTGAAAGATAAACATATGTCTATTCAAGATTAGTGATGAGACAAAGTTTGGAATTTGATTGGGTATTTTACAGATGTGGCAAGGCTCATAGCTATTTAATCCCAGTTATTGAGTCTATAGTTTTCTCTACCTGAACAAATTTTGAGTGGTTCTCTATGAGGT